>NC_143252.1:144399978-144703009 GCF_984573655.1 Nuphar pumila | reverse complement strand
GAAATATGTTCCTTAAGGGTGTAACAAGCATCAAAGACTGAATTGTAACATTCACAAAATCAGTTTCTTTTATGTTATTGAGGCCCACCTGTGGGAAAAACACAACAAATGTTATGTTTTCCAAATGTATAAAACTAAATTAAATAAAAAAACAACATTAAACCCTGAAGTTTTCAAATGCACAATACAAAGAGCTAGCTAATCACCATTCCAGAGAGATAGTCAGAACCATCAAGTGCCCGTGACCACAGCTTATTTTTGTCTATTTGCTCAACCTGCTCAGGCTTAAACCAGCATTTGCAATATAAAATCAACCATGTAAGTCATTAAGCTGCTCACTTTATCTGCTTAAAAAAGTTTGATTCCTTGAAAAATTTCTTTAACAGAAGCTTCATGTATGCTTCCAAAAAACTCAAAAGCTTCCTAAAAATAGAAAATCACAGCTAGTCTAACTTGAAAAGAATAGATATGCAGGATCACATGTAACATAGTGTCATTAACTTATCTGGGCCTTGTCTTAAAGACTGGAAGGTGTAAATCACAGAGACATAGTTTCTGCTCTTGCCAACTTACTCAAAAATATGGATGAGACCTTCAACCCATCAGTGAAGATTAAGGCCATTAGTCACCATCATTTACTTCTCAGAGTTAGTGTCTTCGCCAGAAAGGGTACTAACACGAGAAATAGAACATTCTTTGGAAAACAGAAGCCAATTTTAAAGGATCCTTTAGCATTCTAAATCCAAAATTCTAGAGTTTTTTGACACGGTAAACTTCTACGGTTCTACCTAGTGCTGAATTACTCTAAAGAACTTGCTACAGAGCACCATATATATTTCAATGTTGTAAAATCATAATGGAAGGTGTACCAAATTCATCCTCAAGTGACTTTCATTATCACCACACTGGGTCATTTCCATATTGGCCTTTCTCCATCCATCAATATATAATGACTGAGTGGCTAATATAATAGAATGCTAAAATATTCAGCCTCAAAAAAATGATTTAGCGGTACCAAATTATTTGGTAACACAGATGCAGACAAATATATAGTCACCAATATTGGTCTTGCAATAACATTGACAAGGGTTTTCCTTGGTGGAATTAAAAAAGTGGCTTTTTGGCTTTCTCAAGAAATCTTCAGATCTAAAAATAATGCAGTGAGTATGAGATTTGGAAGAGTAATTTCATTGTTTCGTCAGACTTTGAGCTATTATTTGCAAAGTTCCAGTCCAACCTTCATTTGCAATGACCAAAGAACATGTTGCAGCAAAATGTATCATAGCATCTAGAGCAACAAGAACAACATATGGAATCCAAAATGTATGTATAAAAGAAATCTGCTAGTTTGTTATAATTCTTAGCTAAAGGGCCTTGAGTTTGAATACCATTGGGGGCAACCTGCAGCTTGACTAAAAATAAGAAGAAAACAACATTCATGTGAAGCTTTGTAAGTCCCAAAAAGGCCTTCCATATTAAGATAATTTGAAACAGAAAGTACCCAAAGTTTTAGCATGCACAAAATCCATCAGATGCTTTTTAACATATTTTAAAGTAAGAGGCTTCCAAGTCATAGAGCTTCGAAATCTCTATTCATTGAAATGGTAGGTAGCCATTTTGCAAGCTGAAACATTTAGGAATCCAGAAAAATAACCAAGGAATATATATATAATCAGATTCTTACTTGTTTGTGAGTTTATCCAATCTCACATAGATATATCCACGGTGAGTAGCCTTGAATGAAAATACCTGACATCACTACTCTCAGATCAGTATAGCCATACCTGACAATGCACCTAAACACGCGGAGCTCGCGGGGTTCAACTCGCCGAAAAAGGAAACACTCTTCTGGAGTTATTTTTGCTTACTGGAAGAGATTTGATGGCAACAAATACCAGGACCGAATGAAGAGTTGTGATGTTGAACACATAGTGGCTGAAGATTGGTGGGATGCCTTGGACTAGCTCGGAGTAGAAGAGGCCGAGGCCTCGCATCCGGTGGATGTCGGGATTGTTGGCTACTTCTCTGATCTTTTCTGAAGATACTTTGGTCAGAATAACAGCAAGGTCTTCAAGACAACCATTTATTTTTCGAGCAAATAGCCTAGATAGAAAAATAAGAAGGTTCAGCCACTTGTGGCCATGGCAATTGATCCTGTTATATTGGTCTGTCAACTACTGCAATTTGATCTCACAATGGTCAGGACTTTGCCAAGTCATTCAAGTCTCTCAGGGTCAGAATATTAGCAAGGGTCATTAAGACAACCACTTGCTTTTCAAGCAAATGACCCAGACAAACAAACAATAAGTTTCAACATATCAGGCTTAGCTACTTGAGGCCACAGGATCCAGGGTAGACCATGTTGTTCAGGCCATCCAAACAATTTAATAGGCCTTCACACAGTTGCCAACTTCATCATGAATCTTCCAAAAAAATTGTTTTTCTTTAAGATCTCTGCAGAACAGAACAGAAGATTACCCTAAAAAAAGTGCTACTTATATAAAGATTTAATGGTGCTTTGAATTCCAAATGTAAGAGTAAGGAGAGTTATCCGTACATGGATTCCAAATATTTTAAGTCACCAATGGCAGGAGAAATTTCACCACCCAGATTCAAGTTCGAAGGGTTACTGCTCCAAAACATCGTAACACGTAACCGGTGACAACATCGAAAGGAAGAAACCAAAGGCCAGATAAAACATACAGGAACACCACATAGAATGTCATGTTATCACAGTAGACCCCATGCCATGAACAATGATCTGCAGTTGTAGGATTCCAGTCTGACAAAACACGAACACCATTGAAGAAGGATGATTTGAGCGACAACAATGTTTTGCCTGCAAGATATTTGCCATGATTTTAAAATTGACTCTGAAGCAAGCCTCAAAAAATGACAAAAGCCGAAGGGTGGTTCATTTTGAAACATTGAAATGGCAAACATTTTTATTGATGGAAATGATCTGCTCATCATGTTTATGATTTATTTTCACAAAAGAAAAGCGTTGGTTGTAGCTTGTAATGCATCGCCAAAAAAAAAGCAAAAAATTTCATTGATCAGGAAGGCAGTTTCTGTCCTGCTTATCTCAACTCAAGCCTTTTATACTTTTATGATCTTAACCATTTTGAGAAATTATTTCGAGGATATCGACAGGAAATAGATCCATCCCATAGCTACAATATGAGAGCAGAAAGGACATAAATTGCATAAAAATTAGTAGGTTCCCTCAATTTAAGAGACCGACAGGTCCGAGCGACGATTTGACGATGTTCCCAACGGCTTGGCAGGCGACGACTGCAAAGTTCGGGGACATCTGGATCAGGGATCGGAACCCTCTCGAACGATAATGGGGATCATTTTGAAGGAAAAAGAAAACAATGGAGGCAAGGGATACCGTTTTGAGTGTGAACGTCTTGCCCATAATGCCGCTCCCCCATGATATCGAGCGTCTGAACCGAGGCCGCCATTGCTCCGGCCGCTGAAAAGACACGGACGGGGCGATATTCAGGTGACTCTGGTTTCGACGAACGCGATTGTCTGGGAAGGGGAAACCCGCGGACGACGAAGAGAAGACTCGAGGGCGACAAAGTACAGTGAAAGGGGAAAAAGTATGAAGTGGGTGAAAAAAAATCGCGCCCAATCAAAAAATTAGGGACGGAAAAAAAATCGCTACTCCGTCGCTAAATGAGCGATGGCTTTGCAATGGAAAAATGTTGTCGCAACTCTGTCGCTAATTTGCAACAGAGTTTGTGATAGAAGTTTTTTATCGCAAATCCATCACTAATTAATGTTTTCTTGTATTGGGATTTGACGACGGAAACATTCCGTAGTAAATCCGTCGCTAATTTGCGACAAATTAGTGATGGTTTTTTTTTTCGTCGCTAAGTTCACAAATATTTCGAATGTTAGCGACGGGTAGTTTTCTCTCGCTAATCCATCGCAAATTTGCGATGAAAAAAATCCATCGCTAATTAGCATTTTTCTTGTAGTGTTACTCGAATCATTACGATACTTGCTTCTTCTGCGTTTCTGGTTACCTCTCACCATAAGCCCTTCACCTTGTGAAATCTCATCACTGCCTTTCTTTCGTTGATGAAAACCTAATAGGGCACTTGTGACGTCTTCCAACTCAAGGCATTCTTTTCCTCACATCAGGGTTGTAACCAGGTTCTCGTATGCAGGAGATGCCGGTAGAGAATTCAGCAACATCAATGCCTTGTCTTCATCTTCAAACTTCGCATTAACTCGTTTCAGGTCGCTAATGATCTGATTGAACACGTTGATGTGTTGGCTCATATCCGAGCTCTTTGACATCTTAAGACCAAATAGCTTTTATTTAAGATAGAGCTTGTTCGTCAATGACTTGGACATATACCGACTTTCCAGTTTTAACCAAATTGTCATCAGTGATTCTTCATCCATGACGTACTACATCATGACATTTGCCAGACAAAGCCTGATAGTTGCCACAACCTTTGCTTCCAGATCCTTCCAATCTGACTTCTCCATGCCTTCTAGTTTCTTTTCGCATAACGCCTTAAATCTCGTAGATGAAACCCCAGGCATCGTCATCTGTGCTTTGATACCAGTTGTTGAACAGGAGTGCAGCTATTGCGATGAATCTACGAAAAATAATCAACGAGAAAAAAATAACACAAGGATTTACGTGGTTTGGCAATGTGCCTACGTCCATGAGAGCGAGCGACTATATTTCAACTATATCAAAAACTTGGGTTACAGGATACATATATATACTAAACCTAGGTGTACCAAGTTTTAAGAAACGAGCAGAATTTTAAAAAAGATAAAATACTCATGTACCAAACCGCGGGGACTCTACTCCCCTGCACCCCTCAACTATTAGTGTCCCTGCTAAGGATGTCGTCGCTTGTTCCACCATCTGCCACTCATCAAATGTGAGCCACATACTCCAACACCTATTTTATTTTTCTGATGGCAGTGGACCGGGGGAAAACGGGGCCCACCCCACCTCACCCCATTTGGATCGGGGATGGAGGACATGAAACATGGATATAGGTTGAAATCAAAACCCGTGCGGGGATGGACTTTTGTCCATGGGCTTTATCCTTTGTAATTTTATGATTTGGAAGGATCATAAAATGTAAGTGACCTTTTGGCTTCCTCATTTGGGAGACTAAATGTAAGTGACCTTTTATCTTAATTATTAATAGCCATTTGGGATAACCCCAGAGTTATTCTTTAAAAAAGAAAAGTGGAAAAAAACCAATTGTGTAAGGGGTTTAATTAAAACATGTAAATAAAAGGTTCAATAGAAAACTTAGAAACTAGAAAACAAGGGGATTTATAAGATCCGAGTTTTTTTAAGAAGATTTATAAAATATGAAGGTCCATGTCAAGATTGTATTTTGTGAAATTCATCATTCTTTCGTGTGATAATTTTTTTTTAGATTTTTTACATTTTTTTATATTTTTTTAGATTTTTTAATAAAAAATTATGATATATTTATGACACAGTGTTACTACCCGACCGATACGGGTAATGATACACTACTTACACAAGTATTAAAACCTCATGAAAAATTTGTGTCTTATGATCCAAGCCTACATTGCATTAATACATTCCTATAGAAGCTATGAAGGCCAAACCGCCTGGGTCTTTGTCACTAGTCTTAGTAGGAGGTAACAAGGTAGATTCAACAAAAGATCTCTGATTATGCTTTGATGTTTGGACATCTATTTAATAGTGTAATTCATAGTTAGCACTAGTTGTTGGTGGCTTGATTACTCAAACTAGTGCAGATTTGCGTTTAATATGAGCCGCTTAGTTTTTAAGCTTAAAAAAAAAGTAAATAACAAATAAAAAAATAGTTGGTTTCTTTTGCTCTTTCTCTTGAAAAATAAAATCGGGAGAACAACCTCCCTTAGAAAAACTGTTGGGAGGCTTTGGCATCCAAACGTATCCCCCTGTTGTTTCCTAAAGGTCACATCGTGGATAATGACAGTTCTAAATCTAAAAGTTACAAGAAGCTTCCTTCTAATTTGTTTAAGGCTCTGTTTGGGAGCTCGTAGTCGGAGGTAGCTAGGGAGGGGAAGTATGAAATCCACAAATTCTGTGGATTTGGTAGTTCCCACTTGCCTGTTTGGGAGCACCATCAAAATTCTGGCAAGTACTCATCAAATCCATTTTGAAGTTGTTTGGGAGGATATATGGATTTCATAGTTGTCTCCGTCCAAACAGATATGCAAAGGCATTTATATTTGATTGCCTTTCTCTTCTTTTTATGACGAATTTTATGAACAAGCTTGTTGAAAATCAAGAAAATATTTAAGTCCAACTTGATTCTTACACAAACTAATCGTATCTAGATTTTGTTGTATCGACCTAAACAAATATGGAGTTAGGTCCACGAAACCCATATTGGTCTTACATACAATTAAGAGCATGGATCAAAATTAACTAGCTTCGCTTTGGATCTAAAAAATTTTGGTCGGACCCAAACCCTAAAATTTGGATTTTTGACCATGCTCTAGCCCTTTTTCCGGCTAGAATAACACACACAGAGAGAGAGGGAGAGAGAGAGAGAGAGAGAGAGAGAGAGAGAGAGAGAGAGAGAGAGAGAGAGACGAAATAAGATCAACATTATCACTCATGAAGATCAACAAAATGTTGAACCCATGAACCGAACAAACTAGAAAACAAAACTAAAATATAGAAAAACAAAAGCAGAGAGAGAGAGAGTGAGAGAGATTGTTTGCTTCGTTCTTCTCCCGAATGATGTCAAGGGTGGGTTCAACCCTAACAAGTTTACAGCAACGATGTCAAAATCTCATTTTGAATCAGATATTTACCTAAATCGGTAGGCCTTTGGATCCTCTTTAGCCTTTCTATGTAATTCTGCAATTCGATGGATCCGGGATTCGTGAGTTTTCCAAGAATGAAATTTGAGAAATGTGGTTTTCTCAAAAAAAAAAAGACAAACTCCAGAAAATATCACCATATATAACAAGTTTAAATATATAAAAACTATAATGAAAGCATATATAGCTAATATCAAAGATTTGCAAAAAGTGTTTTCATTGCATTAGTATCATGAACAAAATGAGACATTTCCAAAATATACAATATTTTGAAATTATCACTTTATTTGATATTTATCAGCCTATGAAAATATTTCAACAAAGTCACGGCAATTTTATAGTATGGGTGATATATTTGTGACATGTTTCTAGAATATAGCTTTTCTGAAATTGTGCTTTTCAGCCATTGGGATGGCCGGAAATTGATAAAAATGAGGATGACATGGTTAGAAAAGCCATCTCTCTGCAGGTCGGTGATCAAGTGTCCAAGTGAAGCATTAACTACGTTTTTCTTCCTTTCGAAAAGCATTAAACACTTTTTTCACAATGTATTTAATGCTTTTTGAAAGGAAGAAAAAACATTTTTTTGTCATTGGATTGACCTTCCACAATTTTTTTCCTTCATTCTTAACCTTTACCTCCAAGTAAGCAATCATTTGCTCGCTTTTTTTATTGGATTTCGGACTTCTCCTCAGTTGACTTCTGAGATCATACGCAGGCCACTGAGAGATTCATATTGAGTTCAAAGGCTCCCTCTGCCATAAAATCTCAGGCAGGTGAGATGTGAATTGCAATCTCTCTCTCTCTCTCTCTCTCTCTCTCTCTCTCTCTCTCTCTCTCTCTCTCTCTCTGAGAACCATCCCTTGCTTTCAGATTTGCAAATGCCTGAACGTCAAACTCATCCCCAACTCCCTCTGTTGGACATGTCAAAGCCCTTAGACCAGACTGGCCTAACCATCCTCTCTCATGCTGTCATGCATGCCAAGATTTGGGTATCTTCTTGATAACCAATCATGATATTCCACTACATCTCCTTGACAAAGTGTATTCTCTCTCTAAACCCCTCTTTAACCTTCCTTCCCACACCAAGAAAAAGATTGGACCCTCCACATTTAGAACCTACACGCCACCCTTCATTGTCTCTCCATTTTTTTAGAGCATTCGTGTTAATGGCCCGGACTTTGGCATCTCTGCAGCCACCTGGTCTGCTACGCTCACTGGAGAACCCCATTCAGAATTATGGTAATACCACCATTAATTTATAATCATCATGAGCATTATCAATATTATGTTTTTTTGTATTAGCATCATTCTCAATATTTTGTGACTATGATAGGTATTTTGTTTTTTCACTCACTTTAATTATTATTTTGACTGGGCAGTGAAGCATTAGGAGAGTATGGGACCAAGATGAAGGAATTAGCTAAGAAGATCATGTTTATATTGCTGAGAAGTCTGGGTGATGGAATTAATAAGCTTCGTGTATCTGAATTTGGTAGATGCCATGGGTATCTTAGGATCAATAATTACATTCCTCCTAATAGTGATCTTGAGGGGATTGAAGGGCTGGGAATGCACACTGACATGAGCTGCATCACCATCCTTTACCAAGATGATATTGGTGGGCTAAAGGCTAGATCAAAAAATGGTAACTGGATTGATATAAAGCCATGTAAGGGTACACTGGTGGTGAATATTGGGGACCTGTTGAAAGCTTGGAGCAATGGGAAACTTAGATCATCAGAACATATGGTAATATTGAAAGGTTCCAAGAGTAGGCTGTCTTTGGCTTTTTTCTGGTGCTTTGAGGACGATAAGGTGATTTGGGCACCTGAAGAAATGGTAGGGGAAGGGCGTCCAAGGCTTTATGCACCATTTGTCTGCTTGGATTATGTCAAATTCATAGAGGAAGGTGGTGATAGTGAGGATTATGACAAGGTTGGAGTAACCGTCGATGATTTCGCAAGGAACTAAAATCTGGGTAGGCATGTATACATAGAAGTGGGAATTCAATACTTACTGAATTATTTATCTTGGCTTACAGGGAAAGTTGAAGAATACTCTGTACTTTGAGGATCCAAATTAGTATTACTAACTTTATTTAATTTGAGTAATGCATGTATATATGTAAATTATAATGAACTAGATTAGGTGATGCTTTGAGCATGTGCAGTGTAGCTAATTATGATCATGGATTTAGATTTTCATTCATGTTCCATCTTTCTTTATCATTTTACTACTCATCTAGTTGATGAATTCTCTGCCCTTTGGGGATCCAAATTAGTATCTAACTTATAATGCAGGTAAAAAAATTAAATCCAAACTAATTTAATTATTGATCTCAAACAACTAGCGCAAGATAATGATAAATAAAACCCTATTCAAACCATGAAATTTTAGTAAAACATACCTAGAAAGCCTGCACCAGATCTTAGAAGATCATACAATTGTTTGACTAATTCTAAAACTTAATTATTGGTTCTGTCATGCAGATTTTGTATTCTTTTTTCTTTTCTTTTCTTTTTTTTTTTTGGGGGGGGGGATTAGGTGGGGACAAAATGGCGAAAGTCTTTGTTTTTGTTTTTTTTGTAATTAAACTTTGATTTCTTTTTCTAACTTTTGCAAACTTCTTACGTCTTTATTTTATTTTAATTGGGGCATGATTGGGAAGTCAAAAGTGACTTTTTTTCATATGAAAATGAATATTTTCTCATGTAACAATAATCTCAGGTTGAAAATAGGCTAATCCAAAGTCGACGGAAAATAGGTCCTGGTCGAAGGGATTTTCATGGGATCTAAAGTCACAGATCCCCTCATGCAACTTCAACTCTCTCTCTCTCTCTCTCTCTCTCTCTCTCGTGTAAATGTTTTGTATGAAACAATATCAATTTTACTTATTCAACTGTGTCAATGGGACCAATGGGGCTCAGCTTGTCTGGGAGGAGCAGTTAGTGCACGTCACCTTGTGTTGGGACGTTACAAGTTCGAACCCCAAATGGTATGGTTGTATAACTGGTAGAGGTCTGCCAAAGCCCAGCTTTCTCTGTTGAAAAAAAAAACTGTCAATGGGAATTGAGATTACAAGTTCATATTTGATTGAATATTGCTCATTCAAATACATTTAATTCTTCATTTGATAAATTTATAATTGGATTTTATCGTAACTATATAAGAATGATTTAAGTCCAACCCATAGGATCTAAAATCTTTAAAAGGGCTTTGAATCTACGCAGATCCAACTTATTATAGTACACAACAAACATGCCAAACTAGATCATGTCACATTTCATATAGTGCAAAATACACATGTGAAACTAATTCATAGGATTCTAAATTGTATGTTTCATTTTACCATAAGATTTACTTTAGTAAGTGAAATAAATTCCATTTCCCAAACGTGCCCTTGGAAAAAAAAACTAGTTTAAGAAAAACTCTTTATTATTCATTGGAGGAAAAGTTGGTAAAAACTAATTCAACTTTCAAATACCTAGTGGAAAAGATCTTTCTGACACTCACCATATAAAAGTTTGGCAACATTACCCTATCTATCTTTTTTACCACATCAAAGGCAAACTATAAAAATTTCCCCTCCCCACTCTCACCTCGAGAACTTTCCAGACAAGAAATGCACCCTCTTCCAAATATATGAGGACATGACAGATCAGACAACGTGCTTGCCCTAACCAGTAAACCTGAATGGTGTGTTTGGATACATGGAATCAGGTGGAATCAAGCTCTAGCTCCTCCCATGCATATCCTTTCTTTTCCTATTTTTGATGGAAGGATTGTGACAGATTTGGATTCCAATTCCATCCAATCCCATGAATCCCAACACGCTATAAGGACACTTAGGTGCCAAGAAAAGGGTGCGTTTTCTGCCAAAACTTCACTCTTTCTGCAGGACCCACTCGTGCCAGGTACTCAAGGGCAACTTTATTTAATTCGGTTCACAGTGCCCCTTCACTACAAGAAAAATGTGAATTAGCGACGGATAGTAGCGAAGGCATTTTTCTGTCGCCAATTAGGGGGTTTAACCCCCTGCCTTTCGGGCAGGGGGTCAACCCCCCATGCCGGAAACGCAGGGGTTAAACCCCTGCGTTTCTGGCACGGCAGGGGGTTAAACCCCCTGCCTTTCCGGCAGGGGGTCGACCACGATTTACGCAAGTGCGAGAGCGCCAAACCCCGGGTTCCCAGATGAACCGGGATAAGAGCTGGAGCCCCATATTTAGCAAGAAGCAAACTAGAACAAGGGTTATTTGGTTGGTGGGCCAACCAACATTGCTTGGCGAGAAGAACAATGCTTCGCAGTCCGAGAGCAGGAATGCCTAAACCAGCCATACGCCGAGGTAAGACCACCGAACGCCAACCAATCAAGTGACGCTTACCCTTGAGTTGACACTCAGACCATAGAAAACCTGCCAGCAAGTGCGTCAGCTGCTTCTCTACTCCCACAGGCATCACAAACATAGACATGAAAAATTCTGGAATAGTTGAAAAAACATGTTTGACTAAGGTTAGACGACCAGCGATAGAGAGATAAGACGACTGCCATGAATGCAATTTGTGCTTCACTTTTTGAAGCGTCGAAGCCCAAGCAGCAGAGGAGAGGTGCTTCACTTGTAACGGCAAGCCCAGGTACATAATAGGCAAGTCAGAAATAGTGTAATTAAAAATTCTCTTTCCAACTGCAAGCATATTGGCATTAACATTGAACATGGTAATAGAGCATTTGGTCTCATTTAGAGAAAGCCCGGATAGGGAGAGAAAGAACTGAATGATAAGCTTGAACCTAAGCATCTGTTGAACATTTGCACGACAAAAAATGATCATATTATCAACATAAGTAAGAATATGATCCGAGAAGTCGGAAACCTACAAAGGATCAATGAAACCCGATACAACAGCCCGCTTAAGCAAGACCACAAGACCCTCAACAACTGCATTGAACAACAAAGGCGATAGGGGGCACCCTTGCCGCAAACCCCGCCCTAGCTTGAACCGGTCTCCTCTAACACCATTGATATTTAACATGGCCTCGGCATTTGAGACCAGCTCCCTCACCCAATCAGAAAAACGATGACCAATACCAAAATTTGCTAACATTTGAAATAAGAATGACCAATGAACAGAGTCAAAAGCTTTATGAAAGTCTAATTTAAGGACAAAGTAAGGTTGATCGCTATGCTGCAAGGAATGAACAACCTCGAATGCCATGAAAAACGAGTGATGGACCCTCTTATTACAGATAAATGTGAACTAAGAGTCTGAAAAAATCTGGTTAGCTACCGATTTCAGCCTATTCGCCAAAACCTTGGCAAACATTCGATGGAGAGCACTCATAACCGAGATTGGGCAGAATCGTGAAATATCCGTGGCCTCATCATCTTTCGGAATGAGCGAAATAATAGCAACATGAAAATGATAAGGCACTCTGGAGTTATGATGGAACTCATCAAACATGCTCACCACGTCTGATTTAACACAGTCCCAAAAGATTCTAAAAAAGTCGACATGAAACCCGTCAATGCGAGGCGCTTTCCAACCCGATAGATCCTTAATGGCCCTAAAGATCTCATCATCAAAGAACCTCCTTTGCATAGATCTGACTTGCTCAGGCTGAATTGACCCAACTAGGATATTACCAAAGACACCCTCTGCAGTTAACGAAGCAGAATATAAGTCCTTAAAGTATAGTGAGACTGTCGGATTAACGTGTTGATTGAGATAAGAAACACCCTCAATGGAGATAGAGGGAACAACCTTCCTCCTATGATGATGGGAAGCATATGAGTGAAAAAATTGAGTGTCTCCATCACCAACCGCAAGCCATTTCACCCTAGACCTCTGCTTCTAATGAATTTCCTCTTTGACCCTCCAGCTTTTCAAGAGCATAGTTAATTCTAAGGACCTGGCCTGGAGACTGAGAAGTTGCAAATCAGATAAAGAGTCAGGAGAAGACATAGACTGATACAACGCAGAAATCTCTTGATCCCATGCGGCCATTTGCTGAAATTTCTCCACCTTACGACTATGAAGTCAAGCTTTGATATCCTTAGCTAGACGAGAAAGCTTATTTTGAACCCGGAGCGCGGCCCAATGCTCATCAACAGGCTTGTTCCAAGAATTAGCAATAACAGAGAGAAAATCTGGCTCTTGAAGCCACCATTCTTCAAATGCAAAGCTCCTGGTGGGTTGAAAGTCATCCCCCCAATCAATGATGATATGCCCATGGTCCGAGATAGAGGGAGCAAACAACACACACTTAACGTCAGGAACGAGGTCAAATAAATTAGGGGTGACAAAGACCCTATCAAGGACCCTACAACACGGATGAGACCATCAAGAGGGAAAGTTATGAACCATGCCAACAAAATTGAAATTCCTGATAAGACTGCCTTTAGTGTTAAAACAAAATTCTTGAAAACTTTTGATGATCGTGAAAAAGAAAAAAACAAGAAATGGTTTTGCACTCATTGTAAAAAGGAGGGACATTCACGCAAGCGATGTTGGGTCCTACATGGTCGACTTGGTACTGAAAGAATGATGATGAAATTCTCAATACCAATAAGTGCCTTCATAAAGCCTTCAATATTAAAGATTTAAGAAATTTAAGGTACTTTCTTGGAATAGAAGTTGTCTACTCTAAGAAAGGTATTTTTATTTCTCAAAGGAAATATGCTTTAGATCTTCTCAAAGAAACGGGTAAAACAGGATCCAAACCTGCAGATACTCCTATTGGGACTAATGTAACGGCCAGACGGGTGGGCAGTGTTTTCGTCGAGTCCCAAGCCAATGTTTGTTGTGGGATGGGACCCCTAGTCGCCCGTTGCGATTAGGGGTGGGCAACCGGCTCTACAGTTCGATGGGCCAAGCTGACCCGGCCTGCCATAGGCCGGGTTTAGGCCATGATTTTAGGCCCGAGCCTGTTATGTACCGGGCGAAAACCCGGGTGCCTATATACATAGGCCGGGCTCGGGCTCGATGAGCCTGAGTTATTTATTATTTTTTTAATAATATAAAAATTTTAAAATTAAATATTTCAAAGTAACTTAGATAACTATTCTTATTTACCTAAGTAGTTACATGAAAATTGGATGTTTGTTAATTATTACTATTTACCTAATTAATTGCATAGGAGCTTGCTATTCTCTCATTACCTAATTAATTGCATAGGAGCCGAGCCATGAGCTTCTCTTCAAACCTGAACCCGTTAACAACCTGGCCAAAACCCATCCCGTTTGCTGTTGACGTACGGGGCCGGCCCGATCAACAGCCTGATGCCCAGACCTAGTTGAGACGGTTCATGGTTGCTTTGTCGTAGGTCGGGCCCCTGACCACCCAGAATTATATATATATATATATATATATATATATATATATATATATATATATATATATATATATATATATATATATATATATATATATATATATCATCGACTTTTGGTGATATTGAGTACATATCATATACACGCTTCCTTTCTATGTTCGACGTAGGCGGTGTGACATGATTTTCTTAGTTTCTCTCTAGAGGCGTGTGTCGTCTACATTCGATATCATGGACTTTTTGTGATATTGCTTATGACGGAGTCAGCCGACCTCCCCCAAGCAATCTTTGTATGTGGTGCCCTTTCAGTCATGGTTTAGGAACCCTCGTCAAAGCAAGAAAAACTAAACAGTTTAGTTAATGAGGCCCCACGACTACCACCCTGCCTTCCGTGGACCATCTCTAGAAGCCTTAGACACACCTGTGCGTTTGATCTGTTGCCTTCGTCTATCCACCCTGCTGGCCGCGGGGTCATGGTGCAGTTTTTCAGATGAATCATTTGGGACTTTTGGCCAACTGGCGCTTCCCGGATACTTTTCATGCACGTACGTACGTTCTTTTAAAAATGTTTTATTATTAGAAATTATATTGTGTCCGACCCATCATACCCCTGATTACTGTAGATGGGTTCACTTGAATGGGATTCAAGTGGGTCCACATATGACATATACCTGTGGTCGACCAACAAGGAATTAAGTTGAATAGGTACGGAGGTATGAAAGTGTGAACAGCCCCGGGTTATGCTGTTTCTCCGTTGGTTATACAGCACTGAAAAGTGTGATCTACATAGTTAGTTTGTTCGATAAAAAAAACAGTTTTTTGGGGCATAAAATCTTATATAATAAACTCATGTTTTCTTGATTCTAGCTACCAAATATTACATCTAATCAAACAAATGTGTTTGGTATGTTTTATTTAGTATTTCATATACCATAAGTTTGATCAATTTTTGGGTGAAAAATATTACAGCTAACAAATCTTAAAGATAACGAGGCATACTTTGATTTACACAGATATATTCTCCAAAAACAAAAAAAAAAAAATGACGTTTGGTTCGTGTTTAGCATTATAAATGTACTATTTTCAGGGTTAAAATTTGGTGCCGTCCAAGGCACATTACTATTGAACTGGAAATCATAAGTACTTCAAGCTTTTATCAACTGAATCTGACCCCATCTATGTGTTCAGTATGATTTGTTTGTGAACCAAATCTTGGATTGCGTTATTTCAATTTAAAAGTATGACATGAAATTTTAGTGCATTGTGGTGCGATGATTTTCAAAGCCATTAAAAAACCAGCTTACTTGTCACAATATACATATTCAAAACTCGTTTTCGACTAAACCAACCTTGTAGATCACATCCTTGTGGTCCGGTATACATGAAAAAAAAAATCTAAAAAAAATATGAAAAAGATTATTTACACTTGTTTGTTCCATGCCTTCAATAGGACCAAATATTACCACTATCTTCATGTGTAAAAATTGACTCCAATATGATCTTTTGGGAAATTTTTAATCATTCACCTGACCCACTTGTTACGTAAAAAGATCAGGTGCAATATGATTGCACAAATATTTGTCCATTAAGCACTTGAGCACCCTCTATCTTTGGGACAGGCCTGTCACTTGTGGGCCCCAAAACCTTAATCAGGTACTTAATTCACAAATTTTGTGCCATATGATTGCACCCGGACTCGGTTGTTAGCGGTTAAACTTTCCTTGTCTTGAAAATTTTGAAAGGTAAGCTGGGGTTAGGCGGACCCTGCCAGAACAACAGCAGCCCCATGTGGCAGAGGGATGCGATCCTGGGCCTTCAGCTTGAAACAGGACCCCCCTTACAACATCGGCTCGGTGGTAATTATTCCTGAAATATTATAAAAGCCTAAGTTGCTGTTCTCCCACTTTCCTTTTTTTTTTTTTATCTTTTACGGGAAAGAATCATCAAGACAAAAATATTTATCAACAGGAATTAATGTACAAAAGAAAGGAATCTGACCCGTTAGTGGACTCAGATAGAGCAATCCTTTGCCCTCGATAGATATACCCTTGTTCTTGGATCTTGATCTGAACGATGTATGAAAAATGGAACAGGAGGGATTTCTATGAGCCCGGACCGTGTCTTACCAAAACTCATGCTGTTGGCTATTAGACAGTTTCTACTCTTTTTCTACAAAGGAAAAACCACCCTCGAAATCAGAGACCTAGCCATGCTGGCTAAGTCTGCGGTACTCACGGTTGCTGTCCCGATAGTATTAAACCATGGCATACAGCTTGCCCCTAAGGAGGTCACTAGGCTTCGGCTAAGCAAGGGCTTATCCCTTACCCTCATTAATGCAAGGAGCTGATGCCCATTAGGGTTGGTAAACGTGCTGAACCAACATAATAAGGCATGTTCGGGCTCAGCTCGTTTACCAGTGGATTAAACTCGCGGCTCGGTCAGAGTACATGTTTAGTGAGGCCAAGCTCGAGCTCGGCTGAGACAAGCCGTGCTTGCTCATGTAAAAACATTTCATGTTATTTAAACATGAAATATATTTTTTTATTTATTACACTTCATCCTTTTATTTTTATATATTTTATGCAATATATATATATATATGAGCACTTTCGAGCCAATACCTTGTGTTCGGGCTCAACTCCTTTAAGCTCAAAGAGCTGCTCATGACTCGGCTTGCCAACGATATGAACCATTCACCAATGGGGGGCTCGGATTGTCTGGTAGGAGCAGTGAGTGCACATCACCTTCTATTGGAAGGTTGCAAAGTTAAAATCCCAATGGTATGATTATATATCCGGTGGGGTCTACCTAACCCCAGCTTGTCATATATATATATATATATATATATATATATATATATATATATATATATATATATATATATATATGAACCCTTCATGAACAAGTTTGTGACGAGCTGAACTGATTCAAGTTGCAAGCTGCTCGGTTCATTTACCACCCCTATTGCTTATGAGAATGAAACCCTGACCACCTGCCTAGTGACTTGAGGCTCCCTCCATTGCGCCAAAGCCCTTGGGGCTAGATAGTTTCTACTTTTGCAAGCAATATATATGTAGGGAAGGGGGACCGTACGACCAAAGGAAGGTCCAAAATCTACAACCAATGACAATTTATTGAACCTCGTATATTTGTTTTTTATAATTTATTTAGTAAAACATATGCTTTATATGAAGACTTTATAACATATGAGCATGTTTTTCAAAACGTGAAAAAATCGATGACTCACAATGCATTTAGAACTTTACAATACAAAGTTTTGTGGGTCTTTGATTTTTAGCGCTTTAAAAAATATATCTAAACATAAAAAAAATCTAATCTGATATCTCATTGAAATTGAATTTATTAGAAAATCATGTTTTTCAAAGCTTGCCCTGTGTTTTTCAATGTTGTATTTAGTTTAGGAATTTTTAATTAATGTTTGAATTAGTTTAGAAAGGTTTAAGTAAAAGTTTTAATTAGTTTAAGAATGTGTGTTTTAGGAAACATGTTTTTTCAAAACACCCTTTTTGAAAAATATTGAAAAACTATCGGACTCTTTTTGAAAAATGTATTTAACCTAATATTTTAATATAAATAGTTATGTTCAAGGGCTGAAAAATGTTTTTTTCAACAACCCTCTTGCCTCCCTTACCTCCATCTTCCCTTCTCTTTTTTTCTTCTTCATTCTTGACCGATTTCTCCTCTTGAGCTATTTCTCCTTCTTCTTCCCCTTCTTATTCTTCATTTCATCTGTCTTCTAAACCCGTTCTTCATCGGCTTTTCTTACCTTCTTCATTGGGAAAGCATGAATGCATCTGGATTGACCGCCTTCACTTCTCAACCCTTCCATCAGAGACGATCCGTGATAAGTCATTTCTTTTTCTCTCTTTTTCACCATAGATTTAGGTTTTGCATAGCATACGCATTGCATCGCATATAGTTTCCTAGATCATCGCATCAGCTGCATATGTAATTTAGTTTATTTTATGGTTTGCATCTGCTAATAAACAAAAAGAAAAAAATATATGTCAAGTTGATAGATTAGCCACACTTTCTTTGGATGTCTGAGTTAAAATAGTTTAGTCCAAAGATTATTCAGCAATTTCGATACAGTTTGCTTAGTTATTTATTTAGCTTTAGTTTTTTTTATTTACTATTCAATACCAGCGTCGTTTCTGTACAGCGGTTCTTTAGTTTTTTTGAGATGCAGCGCCTTTGGTTAAACCGGTTTAACGTTTTACTTTTTTGTCAATGTCATTGTTAATTCTCCATTCAGCAACGTTCATTACTAGCTTTCATTCAGCACATAGCATTGTTGTTGTTTTTGTTTTTATTTGTTATCTGTATACAACATCTTAAGTTTTTAAGTTTTCTTTTAACATTCGGTTCATGCATGTAGCTTTTTAGAATTCCATGAATCAACGTCTTTTGTTGTTTACCATTAGAGCAATGTGTTTATTTAGGTTAGCAATTAATTTTATGTAGGTTAGATCCATAATGTTTTGATGCATTAACATTAGTTTGTGTTTTATAGCAATTGACGTTAATTGTAGTGATAGCCTCTTGTCTTTTTAATTAATAATTTTATTACTTCTTATTTTTTTAGTGTATATAATATATGTTAATTAGGTTACTTAATTCGTAGATCTTGAATCATTGTAGCTTCTTAACATAGCTGCAATACATTTTATTCTGTGTTCAGCCGGTTCATTTTTTTTATACGGCGTTTTTTTGTTTCTTTGTTTCTATTAGCCAGTACTTGCAAATAGTCATATTCTGATTATTTAGTTTAGTTTTTTTTTGTAGAATTATAAGTGTATTGACTAGCTATTAGTAGTTTATTGCTTTGGTATTTACATCATACGTGTTTTGTCCCAATAGTTAATTGTCATTAGTTGTCTTTAGTTAATTTAGTTTTCGTTAGTGTTAATTCACATAGTCTAGAATAATAATTAGATTAATTCTTAATTTAGTTATTTGTTTATAATCCTCAGTGCTTTTCTTGTTTTATGTTTCTAGTAGTTAGGTTGTTTCGTCTTCTAGTGTAGTGTTATTTCATAGTTTATTTAGTATTTTTGTGATTTTTGTAAAATTAACCTTTAATATTTTTGTAGTTTTTCATTGTATCTTTGTGTTTTGTTTTTTGACATTTTGCAATGAAGCATTTGGAAGTGCGAGAAAAGTTATTTTAAGCCCTTGAAGAGCCCTCTGAGGTCCCAAAAAGGTCTCATTAAAAGCCCTTCTGAGGAAAAACATAAATAAGATTCAAGCAAGGGACAGAGAGACCACAAAAAAGACTCAAGCACTGAAGATTTTTCTCTTTTCTTTTAGATTAGGATTTTATTTCTTGTATTTATTCAATTCAATTGGGTTGTATAAGGCCTTTTTATTTACTTGTTTAAACCCTCTGCGTAGGGTCATACTTCCTTAGTTATTTAATTATTTAATTAATTCTTTTTATTTTGGCAATAAAGAGTAGTTTAGCTTGTGTATTTGAATACGAGTATCTCCGGTTCCCTAAGATCGACTCAGACTCCACTACTCATGTGAGCCAGTTTTATATTTTTGGTGTCTGGCTTTCACTAGATTTTTATATAATATATCATTTTCAAAATCGTTTTTCAAAACTTACACCAAATTTTGGCATCGTTACCGGGAAACATCGACTAATACGAGTATTTACTTTATTGTCATTGTTTGTTCATGCTTTGTAGGTTGCTAGTTTACTTTTTGTTTATTGTTTAGGTTGCTTAGTTTAATTCTTGTTCATTAACCAGGATTGTTTAAATTCTTTTCTGTATTTAAGTTAGAATCATGTTGCTTGCAAACCCTAGATATCAGCTTACCTTTCATGCACGACCCACCGATAAGGATACCCTTAGAGGTGACTGGGCACGATTGGTATTGTGCTCATAGTTTGAATTTTTGCAAAATATTTGTTAGGTGCAAGTGCATGGCGTTTGTTTATTTCCTGCTTTCTAGCTTTTTTTTTACCTGCTTTGTGCTTTGTTGTGATTTGGCTGTGTAGCGCGTTAGGTAGGTAGAAAACCAGTGTCTAGGACAGTTGTTGTATCGGTCTACCCTTTGGTGCATGCAACGGAGATGCTCGCTTGACCCCGAACTTGTTGAGTTTGTTGAGAACCCTAAGTCCCTTTTTGAGGAGAGTCCATCGATCCAGCCCCATGGCCCAAGATCAACCGTTGACCTATCCTATTAGGGAGTACTTCACTCTCAATGCTTACACTCCGGCCTCCTGCATTGCAAGACCCGTTGTAGGAGCGTCGCAGTTTGAGATTAAGGCCAGCATAATCCAGATGCTTTCATCTTTATATGGCCTGAACAACAAAGACCCCTACCGTCAACTCGATGAATTCCTCGAGATTTGCTCTACGATGCGGATCAATAATTTTGAGGATGATGCATTGAGGTTGACGTTGTTCTCATCCTTTCTCAAGGATAAATCCAAGCACTGGCTGAAGGCCCTCGATACGATTCAGATTACCACTTGGGAACACATGCATCGTGAGTTTGTCAAGAAGTATTTCTCAATTGGCAAGACGAACCAGTTTCGTAAAGTCATTATCAGTTTCTCTCAGATTGAGGGAGAACAGTTTAATGAGACCTGGGAGAGGATGAAAGCTCTTATCCGAAAGTGTCATCACCACTAGGTACTCCATTGGCAACTGGTGCAGTACTTTTATAATGGCTTGACCGGGATGGACAGGAAAATGGTTGATTCTTCATATGTGGGTATGTTCATGCTCAAGACCAAGAACGAGGCATGAGCCCTATTTGATACATTGAGCGAGAATGCCATGCAGCATGCCCTATCCTCGCGGCTTGATAGGACCACACATGTTCATAGTGGTCCTAAAAAGGGAGGGATTTTCGAAGTTGGGTTCGAGCATGAATTGCAAATCAAAGTGGACCAGTTGACCAGGAAGGTAGATCAATTAATGGCTAACCCAACTTCGTTAAATTAAGTAGGAAAAGTATGCAAGCTATGCGCTAGCCCTGCACACTTTATTTCTGAGTGTCCAGCAGCACCACTCTATCCTAAATTCATTCAGGAGCAAGTGAATGTTGCTCAAGGTTTCGTCAGACCGATGTATGATCCTTATTCACCCACCTATAACCCAGGATAGTGAAATCATCTCAACTTTGCGTAGAGAGATTCACATGATCCACCCCATCTACCCTCCCAGACACATCACAGACAGGGTAACATTTCACAATGTTACTCACATCCCACATTGTCATCGGCTCAACCTGCACTTAGCTTGCCTCCTCAGGAGCCCACATTGAGCTCATCTTTTCAGGAGAAGTTGTTAGAGGCCTTTTCTGACATTAAAGCCACCCTCTATTCTCACACACAGTCAATAGTGAAGCTAGAGATGCAGATGCGACAGTTGGTTGAGGCCTTGAGTAGGTGAAGCGAGGGAAGCCTCCTGAGTCAGTCTGTCATCAACTCGAAGGGTAAGGAACCCATGTATCACGGTCTGCACCTCACAGAGTCCCACCATGAGCAGGTCAACTCTATTATGTCCTTTAAGAGTGGGAAGGCATTCTACCCTACTCAGGAATCGACTAACGAGCCCACTGTCATACCCACTAACCAGTCGATCTCCTCTATCAGGACCAAGGAGAACGAGCAGGGACCATAACATGTGCCTTCCTTGTATATTCTCCAAGCCCCTGTTCTGCATGCCTTAGAAAAACTGAGTGATTTCAGCAAGCAAGGGGCACACATGCACAAAATGCCTGCCATAGTCAAGCAGGTTCACAACAACCCTCCCTTGCATGATACTGCCTATATTAATAGTAGATCGGTTCTTGGCTCTTCATCATTTGAGAATAGTCCCCACATGGCGACTAACTCCTTTCGTCCAGTCTTGAGAGTCATCGTAGGGTCCATAGGGGTAGAGTTGGAGAAAACATAGTGCATAGTGTCACAAATGACACTCTTTTCTTTCAAACTCCTGATTGAGCATGACTTCACGTTCATTGATCTCATAGACGATGAAGGGTCACCAGAGATCCGTGTGGCTGAGGATATGAAACCTAGCGCTTTATCGGAGACAGCTCATATTTGTGATATACTATTAGTAGTCTTATTAGTTTTTCTGTTTTTAGGCAATTTTTTTCTTTCATGAGCGCAAATGATAGATTATGTATGCATTTCATTATGTGGTGTAATTTTTATGAGTTGCAAACTGTTAGACAAGTGAAACTTTTGTAGAGCCATTGACATGTCATATCAAGTAAGGTTCCACAGAGTGGATTAGGTGACTTCTACCTTTTATCCCAGTTATTTTTGTTCTTCTATGCATTCACTCAGTTTGATACAAGCATGAGGGGGTACCACTAAGGACAATGCCATGCAAGCATGGGGGAGGGTGTAGTTTGCACACCTAAATTTTTTTGTCTTTGTACTTGTATTTTTAATGACAAATCATAAAAATTGGGTTTTTAAGGAACGAGTTTGAACTTATATGATTGCTTTGCAAAATCTAATGTTTTTAGAGAATTTTTAAGCCCCAAAAAAAAATCTGACACGGATCTAGAAAATCATGGTTATTTATGTGGATTTCAAAGAAATGATTATAGATGCATGTTAGAGTTTATTTTGAATTACAAGTATGAATACGCATAGTTTTATTTTTAAAAACTAAGCAAATGAACAACATTACAATTATGAGCTCAAAAATGAAAAGAGCATACATTTAGTTGCTTGGGTTCTTCATATTCTCCAGTAGTTGGGCTCAGACACAAGTTGAAGTGTTTGAGTTTCATGTCGAAAAGGATAACAAAGAAAGTCACTTCTATGTCTAGTTGATATCTGTGGCATATTTGATTCAAGCAAGTAGAGCCTTAGGGGTGTTTACACCTGGTGCTCTAAAGTCATCTGGCTTGGGAGCCACCAGCCCGAAAGCCCACTATATAGACTTTATAGAGAGCCTAATAAATATTGACATTGCACGTGACAGAGAAGTGGACTATACGTAAACTATAAAAGCTGAAGGTCTAGTGATTCAAGCAATTAAGTCTGAGGGATACTTTGTATCTAGTGCCCTAAGGTTGTCTAGCCTAGGAGTCACTAACCTAAAGCTCGTTACACGGGTCACAAAACAAAAATTTTGAAATAGTGCTCAAAAGAAAGAAAGAAAAGTGTGAAAAACTAAAAACTAAGAAAAAGAAAAGAGCATAAAAGAAAAAAAAACACTGCTTAGAAGAGAATATTAAGAAAACCGATGCAGAAAATATATGAGTGAGGATTAGTAAATAATAACATGTACTTATTTAAATTTCTGAGAATAAAACATAAATGATTATGCAATTTAGAAAAGTGAAAGAAAATATTTTATTTTGTGGTGGCAGGTAAAAGATTCTAATCATGTTTTGATAACATAATGGCATGAAATATTTGTGAAAACAAACTCCTTGACTGTTTAATGATTTTTTAAGTTGAATTTTATGCATACATGACAAAGATGTTTGTGGGTATCATCATTGTAAACCCTCACGAGACCTTACTCGTCCACTGGGGTAACCCAGAGGTTGAAAGGGCTTGTTGCATATGCTAAATGCAATCGTGGTTCCTACGAAAGTGAGTTAGGTTTTTTATTTTTTATTAATTTAGTATTTTTGCTTTTTGCTTCAGTTTGCTCGAGGACTAGCAAATGATAAGCATGGGGGTATTTGATCATGCATACATATTTGCATTTTATTTATCTTATTTTATACATGATCCATGTTAAAATCACTTTAAAAACTAATTTTTATCGTTAGTTTTGATAAACCGCATTGAAATTGAATTTATTAGAAAATCATGTTTTTCAAAGCTTGCCCTGTGCTTTTCAATGTTTTATTTAGTTTAGGGATTTTTAATTAATGTTTGAATTAGTTTAAAAAGGTTTAAGTAAAAGTTTTAATTAGTTTAGGAATGTGTGTTTTAGGAAACACGTTTTTCAAAAGACCCTTTTTGAAAATTATTGAAAAACTATCAAACTCTTTTTGAAAAATGTGTTTAACCTATTATTTTAATATAAATAGTTATGTTCAAGGACTGAAAAATGGTTTTTTTTTTCAGCAGCCCCCTTGCCTCTTGCCTCCATCTTCCCTTCTCCCTTCTTCTTCTTCATTCTTGGCTGATTTCTTCTCTTGAATTATTTTTCCTTCTTCTTCCCCTTCTTATTCTTCATTTCATCCATCTTCTAAACCCATTCTTCGTCGGTTTTTCTTACCTTCTTTGTCAGAGAAGCGTAAATGCAACTGGATTGACCGTCTTCTCTTCTCAACCCTTTCATCGGAGGCGATATGTGACAGGTCATTTCTTTTTCTCTTTTTTTCACCATGGATTTAGGTTTTGCATAGCATACACATTGCATCGCTTATAGTTTCGTAGATCATTACATCATTTGCATATGTAATTTAGTTTATTTCATGGTTTGCATCTGCTAATAAACAAAAAGAAAAAAATATATGTCGAGTTGATAGATTAGTCGCGCTTTCTTTGGATGTCTGAGTTAAAATAGTTTAGTTGAAAGATTATTCAGTACAGTTTGTTTAGTTATTTAGTTAGCTTTAGTTTTTTTTATTTACTATTCAATACCAGCATCATTTTTGTACAGTGGTTCTTTAGTTTTTTTTTTAGATGCAGCGTCTTTGGTTAAATTGGTTCAACATTTTATTTTTTTGTCAACGTCATTGTTAATTCTCCATTCAGCAACGTTCATTACTAGCCTTCATTCAGCACATAGCATTGTTGTTTTTTTTTATTTTTATTTGTTCTCTGCATACAACATCTTACGTTTTTAAGTTTTCTTTTTTCATTCAGTTCATGCATGTAGCTTTTTAGAATTCCATGAATCAAAGTCTTTTGTTGTTTACCATTAGAGCAATGTGTTTATTTAGGTTAGCAATTAATTTTATATAGGTTAGATCCATGATGTTTTAATGCATTGACATTAGTTTGTGTTTTATAGCAATTGACGTTAATTGTAGTGATAGCCTCTTGCCTTTTTGATTAATAATTTTATTACTTCTTTTTTTTAGTGTACATAATATATGTTAATTAGGTTACTTAATTCGTAGATCTTGAATCACCGTAGCTTCAGTACATCTTATTTTGTGTTCAGCCAGTTTTTGTTTGTTTTTATACAACGCTTTTTTGTTTCTTTGTTTCTTTGTTTCTTTGTTTCTATTAGCTAGTACTTGCAAATAGTCGATTGTTTTGTTTAGTTTTTTTTGGTAGAATTATAAGTGTATTGACTAGCTATTAGTAGTTAATTGCTTTGGTATTTACATCATAAGTGTTTTGTCTGTTTTGTCCCAATAGTTAATTGTCATTAGTTGTCTTAGTTAATTTAGTTTTTGTTAGTGTTAATTTGTTTAGTCAAAAATAATAATTGGATTAATTCTTAGTTTAGTTATTTGTTTATAAAGTTAGGTTGTTTTGTCTTCTAGTGTAGTGTTATTTCATAGTTTATTTAGTGTTTTTGTGATTTTTTGTAAAACTAACCCTTAATATTTTTGTAGTTTTTTGTCGTATCTTTGTGTTTTATTTTTGACATTTTGCAGAAAAACATTTGAACATGCAGGAGAAGTTATTTCGAGCGCTTGAAGACCCTTCTGAGATCCCCAAAAATTAACCTCAAGAGCCCTTCTGAAAAAAAATATAAATAAGATTCAAGCAAGGGAAGGAAGGACCACAACAAAGACTCAAGCACTGAAGATTTTTCTCTTTTCTTTTAGATTAGGATTTTATTTCTTGCATTTATTTAATTCAATTGGGTTGTATAAGACCTTTTTATTTATTTGTTTAAGCCCTCTGCATAGGGTCCTACTCTCTTAATTATTTAATTAATTCTTTTTATTTTGACAATAAAGAGTAGTTTAGCTTGTCTGTTTGAATACGAGTATCTCTCGTTCCCTAAGATCGATCCGAACTCCATCACTCATGCGAACCGGTTTTATATTTTTTGTGTTTGGCTTTCATTAGGTTTTTATATAAAATATCATTTTTAAAACCATCTTCCAAAACTTACACCAACGGTCAATTATCTTTTTTTTTTTACAAAAAAATAAATTCATTAAAGCAGCAGTAGAAAATAGGATTGGTAACACGAAGTCACCAACATCCTGTTAAATAGTGCAGATTCAGCTAAAAAAGAAAATAAAAAACAGAACAAGGAGAATATCAGAGTACAATCTCCGTTGATCGACCAATTTATTATTCACCGACCCATAGGACATATCGTCAGAGAAGGAACCCCGTCAATTATCTTTTTTTTACAGAAAAATCAATTCATTAAAGCAGCAGTAGAAAATAGGAATGGTAACAAGAAGTCACCAACATCCTGTTAAATAGTGCAGATTCAGCTAAAAAAGATAATAAAAAACAGAACAAGGAGAATATCATAGTACATTAATCTCCGTTGGCCGACCAATTTATTAAGGAACGCCGTCAATTATCTTTTTTTTTTACAGAAAAATCAATTCATTAAAGCAGTAGTAGAAAATAGGATTGATAACAAGTCACCAACATCCTGTTACATAGTGCAGATTCAGCTAAAAAAGAAAATAAAAAACAGAACAAGGAGAATACCAGTGTACAATCTCCTTTCTTTGGTTGGACGGTCCCCCCCCCCCCCTCTCTCTCTCTCTCTCTATATATATATATATATATAGAGAGAGAGAGAGAGAGAGAGAGAATTACAAAATTTGATTATTGGAATACACATGTTTCTGTCACATGGATGATTTAACGCCACTTTTATTATATTCAGGATGCAAAATGCAACACGCCATCATGCATCTACCAATCATGGAGCGCAGCACTTATCCAAAACCAAGCAAAACATGAAAACGGACAAGAAAAGATCAAAAATGCCTTTTCACTCTTTGGCCGCTTTCTCGCACAATGTAGTGTTGAAAAGAAAAACATTTACCGTCTCATCCCCCCTCCCATGGTTGGAGGCATGGTGATTCCGCCAACCTGTTTCTCCTGATTTCCTTGCCAACCTTTACAAATTTAACACAAAAATATGAGAGAGGTTATGGAAGAGCAATCCGGTTCCACTCATCCCTTATGTTATCCCTATTTTGATGATGAAGTTCTCTGCTAAAGCAGGTAATCTCACAGTGATGTCATCGACAATCCAGCCCATACAGAGGCCACCAATGAAAGGCACCGGCACCCCCTATGTCATCCCTATTGTCATACCCCTTTCAGAATTTCATTGTTGCAAGTTGTTTAGATCAAATCTGACCATGCATATGGATTTAGCATAGTCAATTTGGTAAGAATTGACCCTTCGATCGTGTTTTGTTATGAAATATTTTTTTTAATAAAAGATTTTGACATTTTTACAGCAGTTGATTTTTGAATTGTCAGAAAATCTTGTACACATATTGGATTCTGGCGATTTGAATGCAGATCTTCACTGAACAGAATGATTAGATCGCATCTATGGTTTCAGATTTGATCAAAACAACTTGCAACAATAAAAGATTTCAACTAATTGTATGATAACAAAGATGACAGGATGAGTGGAACCCAATTGGATGGGAGACAAAGGTCCAGTAATGTGAGCTGGGTACCTTGCATGGTACCTTTTTTTTTTACATTTACACGGAGAGACCGTCCTCAGGATAGAGACTTATTCGTGTTGGTTTTGCCTGCTGTACCTATGAGATTTGAACCTAAACTGCCTGCATAGCATCCTAGGCCTTATCCCACTACGCCAAACGCCTTCGGGGCACCTTGCAAGGTAGTTTAAAAGAGAACATTTCACGTTTTGGTTGGCCGAGTACGTGATTATTGGATCTAGTTTCGGGCTGTGGTGGATGGTTGGTTAGGTTGAGTTCCTTCCAAGGTTCAAGATTTTTTTTTTTTTTTTTGCCAATCTGAATATAGCATTAATTTTAGTGCAAATGAAGGAGAGACTAAAGGGGGCTCCCAGCAATTAGTGCGCATCACTTCGTGTTGGGATGTTGCAAGTTCAAATCCCAATGGTATATGGTTGTATATCTGGTAGGGGTATGCCTAACCCCAGCTTTTTCTGTCAAAAAAAAAAAGAAAGACAGAGGGGGTTGATAAAGTTAGGTGGGCTACCAATTTTCATGTCGAATCCGCGATTCTGGAGCTCCCTATACTCCTGGCACAGAGCGCAGGACTCGCAGCAGCAATGGACGACCCAGTCGGAGCAAGGCGTCTCCTCCAAGTTGTGCTGCTCCCTAATCTTGTAGCGGTAGAAGCACGAGTACAAGCACCCGAACCCCATGAAGCAATTGATCAGCGCGTAGAGCGCCCCACTCATCGCACACGCTGCACACCGCCACACCAACCAACCAACAAATCACAATTCCAACGACACTAGTCTAAATGAAAAACAGAACCCATCATGAAAACAAAAGGGGGTGGGCAAGAGAGAGAGAGAGAGACTCACAACTCGACCCCTTATCCACAATCTCCGCGATCTGCCCGAAGATCACGCAAGGGCAAATGCACCCCAAACAGCCTACCAATATATATTTCACAACAGTTACTTCACAGACACACACAGAGAGAGAGAGAGAGAGAGGAGGAACAGAAGACTACTCACAGTTGGTACAATCGTCGCAGCAGTCACAGAGGTCAGTTGTCCACGGCACCGACGCCGGAGATTGGATGTTCAGATGGGTACTAGGGCCCGGACCCATCGGAATTCCCGTTGAGTGTTGGTGGTTGGGAAACTGGCCGGGTGGTGGCATCTGCGGCTTGGGGTAGGCTTCGGGAAGCTGCGGATACATGAGGGTTGTTTACTTTTCCGGTGAAGCGACTTCTGGTTCTTCCTCCTTTTGCAGGTCTTCTTGCGCCAAATATCTGATACTGATGGCTACTATTAGAAGATGAAAGAGGATAGGATGTGAATAATGAGATTTAAGTCAATACCCAAACAGGTGATGGTTGCGCAAAGTCCTTGACTTGCTTCTTCTGCTAAATAATAAACTATATTCTTCTTCTTTAAAAGAAAAGAAAAGTCAATTTCCAAGTAATTGATGAGTAATTGCAACAGGTGCTTTGTCGTTTTCAGTTTGGTTTGAAGGTGGGGTTACTTTAAGAAAGAAACTCGATGGATCAGTGTGGGGCTAGGGGTGTCATCGGGTCGGATCTGGTTCACACCCAAGTAGATCCAAATCCGGATATCATTTTGAGTCTCTTCTACTGGATTTGTGCGCTGGCTGTTTACCATAAAAATCCATACCCAGGTCCTATAAGGATTACATGAACTAGACCCAGTAAAATAATATTTTTCAACTTTTTTACATTGAAAAATCATGGATCTTAATCAGAACTTGGGTCAGACTTGGGTCTGGTATGAAATTTCACAAACCATACCCAAATCCATATGCTAATCAGCCATTTCATGTCCAACCTTGTTTCTAATTAGGCCTCCTACCAAACACTGACCCTATAGGTTTTGGTATGGGTCGGGTCCAAGTCAAACCCAATCCATTGACACATCCAAGTTAGAAAATTAAGAGAGTTGACTAGGTCCAAATAGCCTTGGTCCGAAAAACAGTACAATTAGGCACCATCGTCAAAATTGAAGGGCACTCCAAAGCCCTGAAAGGTCGGTCTCTACCTAGAAATCCCTGAACGGCATCTTGGACAAATTTTTTTGTTCTTTCACATGATCTTGACCATCCAACCTAGCTGAAAATCATGGATGTGAACCGTAGACTTCTTAGATGCATTGAGCACCGTCTGTTTGCAATGGATCAATCTTATTGTACTTTTCCCCCCTAAAATACAACTCTTTGAAACATCAAATATTTAACATTGTAGACCATTGATTTTACAAGCTTGAAAAAAATAGCTTACACATGATTTCCAAATCCCAGTTCTATTAAACAAACTTTGTAGATCATATATTTGGATATGATCTCCAACAAAATGACAAAAGTGAATAAATAATGTTTTTTGCTCATTATTAAATAATGATTTTTTTAAGGCAAACTGGGTTAGGCAGACCTCTACCAGAACAGCAGCTGCCCCATGTGGCAGAGGGATTCGACCCTGGGTGTTCAGCTTGACACAGGACCCAGCTTACCTCGTGGGATACCACCTTAGTGGTCATTATTAAATAATGGTGTTATGAAGAAGTGTTATCCCGATAGAAGGTGAGCAGTAAGTGCAAAGTAGAGCTAGAGAGTTGATCACCTCTAAGGGACCTTGGACAGAAAATTACCCAAGGTTCCTTTGTCCATCATTAAGATGAACATCCGCCAAAAGATGTCAAGAAGGATGGTCCTCACCTAAAAGATCTCTACAAAAAAATTTTACAACAACCCTTAAAGGTTTGTGGTTCATGCTACATCTTGGTCCGCCTAGAGTCTCAATGACTATGTGAAACATAACCCTTAAGATACTTTATGCAACTCTTGCTTTTTCACGTGAACTACCTCAAGTTCATTTTCTTTGTAATTCAAATAAGTTTATCAAGGTCTTCCTAGGGTTTTGAAATTCACAAAAAAAATATAAGCATGTAGAAGATGTAATATCTCAACATCGATGTAATGTCTCTATACCTTGCTCTAATACCACTTTGTATTACCCCGATTCGGGACCTCTCGAGTCCAAGTTCGTAGGTATTTCTTAATAGAGGAAAGAGTACAAAGTATATACAGGAGAACCATGGCATAATTTTTTTTAACAAAACATGATAATCTCATAACAAAAGCCTCATCAGCTACATTATTCATAACATAAAGAGTACAAACTCATCATAAAGTTTTTGCTCCGTTCTCTGCTAAAAAAGTAGCTATGTCAAATCTTTAAATTCTGTTTTTAGTGAAACCCTTTAAGCCTACAATTATAATTTTTAAAGGATTGACTCCATTACTTAGTAAGGAATAACTACAAGTAATTTAAAACTCTAACTTAAAATTGTAGTGGACTCTAAGCCCCTAGCCTGAGTTTGGTTTTTTTATCATAAAATACAAAGTTTGTTTCTTTTAAATCCTTCATTAACTTTCTCAAGACTCATAAGCTAGCACTTACTCGATGCTAACTATTGCACTAGATTGATTATACAGGTCATAACCTACTTTAGGCGTAGCAACCCATGTAAAATACCCTAAATTTACAATGTTGGCTAGATAATAAACTACTTTGAGTAATCCTAGATTGTGGATCACTAGGCACTGTAGTGAAAGAAGACCCGCCAGTAGCTAGCCGAGGGAGTCAGTCTCAGGAGCTATATCAAACCCTAAGGTTTATGGTTTATGCTACATCTTGTTCGGGCTAGAGTCTTAATCACTGTGTGAAACACAACCCTTATGATACTTTATACAACTCTTGCTTACCCATGTGAACTACTTTAAATTTGTTCTCATGCATGTAGTTTTATATTCACAAGATGCAAAGAATATGGATTTTTGTCTAAAATTCAATAATATTATAACATGTATATTATACCGAAAACTCAAGGATACATGAAATTCTCTCCATTGTAGTTAACTCATATGTACCCATTGTATCTTTTAAGAATGCACAAAAATTAAGTTTCTACAATACAACTAGAGGTAAGACTGTTCTCAAACATACATAGTTTCATGCAAGCTATCTTATACAATTAAATAAATAAATTATTTATTATTAACTAGATATTCTCATAATATCCCTTACATCAAATATAAGAGTTGAACTCTCAATCTGCAGTTAAGTCTCTCCTAGTAGTATTAGAGTTTGTACATGAGACTTAATTACTACACCAATATTTTTTATACTTTATAATTTACCAAATTACCCCTCATTAAGATGGTTTCTGTGCTGCAAGTTTGGTCATGAAAATAGAATACACAAATTCTTTTTTGCGTTCTGATTTTAATGACTTAAACCTCATCCGATTCTGAGTTTTGGGTGAGAAGTTATGATCACATGTCAGACTACATGCTATAAAGGTAATTGTTTTGTTGGTCTGACCTAATTCAGTCTATGTAAGAACCGGTTTAAGTTTGAGTTCAGTCCAGATTTGACTAACCGAGACCATATTTGGTATATATATGTATATAGTTCAACCAATTAGGTCTTGGCTCACACCGTGACCATGTGGGTTGGGTTTTGAACCAACTCAATATAACTCTCAATCTTAACCACACTAACTTGGTTTGGGTTTAGCGCAAACCAAGTGGGTTTGGTTTAAAACCAACTCCTTTTTTTCTTCTCTTACTCTTTCATTTTTCTTTTCAGTTTCACTAAACCTATCTTATTCTCTCTCTCGTGGTTGTGATGACAATGCTGGCAACCCTTTTTAGGTTTGCTGGTGTCGTCTTTCTCACGGCTATGATGACGACGTTGGCAACCCCTTTCGGTTTATTGGTGTCATCTCTCACGTAACACAAATGAGAAAAAAAAGAACGACCTACCTGCTGGTTGCTTTCTCTTAGTTGCACTGGACTCTAATCACCCTCTCAAGCTCTCTCTTTCCCTCTCGAAATGAGAGAGAACTCATGGATTTAATAGGACCAGTGAGTACATATTTAAATGTGGGGCTTCCCCACGTAGGATAGAGGGAGATGTGGAACAGAAAGAATCCCTACAATCAAGGATCGATAGCTATAACAAAGGAGAAGGAGGCAGTTACCAATCGTGCGATATTAGAGGCAACTCTCATGCAGTTGAAGAGCAAAATCTTTGTTATGATAAGATTGGCAAGATGTACTCATCAAAAACTTTATAATGGAATCTCCCTCTCAAGAAAAGGTGTTAAAAAAGAAGAGAGAGGTGAACAGAGGACGTAGGATACTGCTGAACCTCTATAAAAATTTTCGTGTTCGTCTATCAGTTTTTTTCTTAGTTTCTTTTGGTATGTTTTCACATGGTATCAAAGCCATTATAGAGTTTCATTGATAAACTCTGTTTCATTTCTGTTGTGTATGTTTCTCTCTTGCAATCAGCAATCAATGGCAACCAGTATAACTCATGGCACTCAATGGAACGTTGCGGCGAGTCTTGTTTCTGTGAAATTTGGTCGGGCTAACTATCTGCTTTGGAGATCGCAGATCGAGTCAGTGATGTATTCTCAAGACCTGCTCAAGTATCTTGATGGAACATCATCTCCTCCAAATGCCACTATCATCACCGATGGAAAGCAATTCCCAAATCCAGATTTCATGGCATGGAAGAGGGCTGATCAGTTAGCTCTCAGTTGGATCAAGGCTACCGTAATGTGCTCATATATGTTGATGACATAATTGTTACAGGAAGTTCTACTTCTGAACTTACAAAGGTTAGTTGACACTTTTGGGACAAAATTCTTCATTAAGGATTTGGGTAGTCTACATTATTTTTTGGGAATAGAAGTTATCAAACACGGTCAAGGCCTCTTTCTGTCTGAGAAACAGTATATCTTGGACTTATTATCCAGAATAGGAATGGAAAAGAGCAAAGCCATTGGGACCCCAGCTGCAGCAAACATCACTTTGTCTAAATACGATGGAACCAAATTTGAAGATGGCACTCTCTATAGGAGTGTAGTAGGAGCACTTCAGTATGCCGCTCTCACGCGGCAGACATCACTTATGTTGTCAACAAAGCCTGTCAGTTTATGCATGATCCTACTCATGAGCACTGGAGATTTGTTAAAAGAATTCTAAGATATTTAAAAGGGTCATGTCAATATGGGCTATCTTTTAAAAAGAAAACAGATTTGAGGTTATCCGTATTTTCGGATGTTGATTGGGATGGATGCCCAGATGACAGAAGATCCATCAGTGGCTATGTAACCTTTCTTGGAAAAAATGTTACATTGTGGGCCTCTACTAAACAGCGACATGTTGCCAGATCTTCTACTGAAGCAGAATATAAAGCTCTTGCAGGAGCTGTCTTTGAACTTCTATGGCTAAAATCTCTATTAGAAGAATTAGGACTTAAAGGAAGTCAAAAACCAGTTCTATGGTGGGACAATTTGGGAGCTACATATCTCTCTGTAAATCCAGTGTTTCTTGCTAGAACCAAACACGTGGAGATAGACTATCATTTCATGAGAGAAAGAATTGCTAATCAGGAATTTGAAGTTAAGCATATTGACTCAGATCATCAGGTTGCAGATATTTTTACAAAGTCCCTACCTGGACCAAAATTCACCACGTTCAGATCCAAGCTCAATCTAGAAGAGATTGGCTTGAGGGGAAATGTGAAACAGAAAGAATCTCTACAATCAAGGATCAATAACTATAACAAATGAGGAGGAGGCAGTTATCAATCGTGCGATATTAAAGGCAACTCTCATGCGGTTGAAGAGAAAAATCTTTGTTATGATAAGATTGACAAATTTGTAGATCCTAAAAATGTGGATCTGATGTACTCATCAAAAACTTTATAATGGAAACTCCCTCTCAAGAAAAGGTGTTAAAAAAGAAGAGAGGTGAACAAGGGACGTAGACTACTGCGGAGCCTCTATAAAAAATTTCGTGTTCGTCTATCAGTTTTTTTTCTTAGTTTCTTTTGTTATGTTTTCACAAGGGAGACTCCCCATTAATCTTCTCATTAAATGTTCAACCTCTCCAGACTCTCACAACTCATGTGGGTTTCGTTCAAAACAAAAAGGCTTTGTTTGTTTTTGGATGCCATTCATTTTGATGATCCACAACATCCAAGGTACGTTGGACAATTTACTGCACCAAGTCCTTGGACCTAATCTTCTCTCCTCTAGCTCTATAGTTCCTATTCAGCAATTCGATGAGCATGATGTGAGCAACCAACTTCAATATTCTCAGTCATCAGCCGCCATCAGTCACTAGCTTGCCTATGGTTTCATCAGAAACTGGTCGTTTTAGAAAAATCATGAGAGAGAAAGGAAAAACTGTGTAGGATGCCCAATTAAAGATGGAGGGAGAAACCGAAGGTGATGCAGGGGATAGCCATTGCAAGCTGGCCCTCTTTAGGTCTCACATGCCATTATTGGCAGCAACCCGACCACGGTGGAGAAGGCAGTGAATGCTTCATTCAAAGCCACACCAACTACTGGGCCAAAGTAATAAATCTTGGGCCAGTATCGTTGAGGGGGTGAAAAGGATTGAAACACACCCTTCTTTCAAAAATCATAATGTTAAAATATATACCTAAGGTTGAAGACAATTAATGCATCAAAACACAATGATTATCCTCAAAGGGGTTTGGCGTAGTGGAATGGGGCCCAGGACGCTAGTCAGGCGGTCTAGGTTCAAATCCCATGAGATATATCTCTTACTCAAGCCGAGTCATGATGACTCCCTGAGGGCAAGGGATAAGCCTACAGTGTTTTAAGCTGCTAGGTCGTCAGTACAGCAGGAAGAGCCAGCAAGGCTAGGCCTCTGATTCTGGGGGCAGTTTCTCCGTGTAAATATAAAAAAAATCACAATGACTACTTGCTATTGAGGTCTTGATAATGTATAAGCCTAACGTCGTCTTGCATGCATTACTGTCTATGTGAACTTGAACTGAACTATTGGCCCATTTAAAAACCATGCAGCTTGTACTACCAGTGCTCTCACGTATGGCTTAATCTTCGGTCTCACTGAAGTATCGTTCATCTATTCATCTACCTATAGAACAAGGTGGCGAGCCTAATGCAATCTCACGAAGACTCCTCTTTATGATTGGCTGTCCCACTGCTTGTTTGAGCCCTGCACCCTCTGTCAAGAGAGTACAGGGAGCTTAAAATCAGAGGCCTTGATCCTTCACTTGGCGAAGCAGGTTATATGTGCACCCCCCGAACAGCCAGGTGTGTGTTTGTGGGTTCGAATGAGTATCACGTATGTAAGCATGTGTGGCTCGTATCCTCATGTTTGTTAGCATAAGTTAGCGTCAGAGTTCGGTGTGGTTGCAAAAACTTAAGTACCCTTTCTACCAATGGTGCCATGAAACGATGATTCTAGAAAAGGAATGATTGCAAAGACTTAAATACCCTTTGATGAGTTGTGAAGCCTGATTCAGAGTTTTTGCCCTTACAGAAGGGGGTCCTCCCCCCCTCCCGGTGCGGGTCTCGGGGGGCAGTGCTCCCCGGAATTTTTTTTTCTTGAGCTTATGTTTGAGACTCCATTTCTTATGGATCAGACCCGACTTGTTTAGGTTTAGGGTTGTCGCCCTTGCCTTGTATAATTTTTTTTTTCTTTCTCTCTTATAACTGTCAAAAAAGAGCAATAAAGTTTTTCCTCTAGGCGGACGTGGTTTTTTACTCTTTCAGATTTGAGGGGAGGTTTTTCCATGTAAATTTGTATGTCCTTGCTGTATTTTGTTTGATCATTTTTGTTTATTGTTTCCTTCGGTTGTTTCTTGCTCGCGCTTTTTGTAACACCCTTTCTCGCTATTGGTGTCATAAAACGATGATTCTAGAAAAGGATAAAAAAAAATTTGCTACGCGATTTACAAAAATCGCATAGCAATTTGACTTTTTTTTGCAATGCGATTTAGCGATTTACGAAAATCGCCACTCGATTTACAAACATTGTGTAGCGATTTGCGGTTTGTTTGTTTTTCACTACGCAATTTTCGTAAATTGCTACTCAATTTAGCGATTTGCCAAATTTTTTTCGCTACGCGATTATCGTAAATCGTTACTCGATATAGCGATTTATGAAAACCGCATAGCGATTTGCCAAAAAAAAAATTTGCTATGCGATTTTCATAAATCGCTATTCGATTTAGCGATTTGCTATTTTCTTTTTGCTACGCGATTTTCATAAATCGCTACTCGATTTAGCGGTCCATAACGGAGAAGCTGGAGATGAATGTGTCATTCCCAACGTTGGTCGGGAGGTGGGTCCTGTCGGAGAGCACGGCGCCAGAGGTCGAGATGAGGACCTCATGGTGTAAGAACCCGACGAATGTCTGCCATGACTTGAGGGTGCGAATGCCCGTGTTGAGCAGCGTCATGGTGGCCTGGAAGGCATAGCCCTGATCAGAAGTATTGTCGACGTAGGGGTAGACGCGTCGGTTCGCTCAACTGAAAGCCATACTGGAGAAAGATTTCATTATAGGTGTCCCTCAAAGGCGGCGGAGGGGCCGTCGCAGTCGATTGCCACTGCATGAGGGCAGCATTCCGGCCACTGCTAGCAGGAAGAGAATGACTATCGCCATTAGATCGCCGGCTCTTTGCCACCCTTAATTTCTTATCTAGAGAGAGAGAGAGGGTTTTACAGTGTTTCACGGAGAATGAAGAAGAAGAAGATGACGATGGAAAGTTCAAATGGAGAAGAAAGAGAGTGTGCTTCTGGTTTGTTTCGCTGAGTCTGAACGTGTATTTTCGTAAATAGCTAAGAGAGGACATTTTTGTCAAACTTATATCTACCTTTTTTATATGTTATTTTATTATAAAGGCATCATGGGTAACATTGACATATGAATTATCACGGGTCCCAAGATATTCCTTCGTACACACTGGAACATGTGAATTTGTCTTCGAGGGAGAACACACAACACCCTGAGTTCTTGTTTCTGCATTACAAGAGAATTCCCTAGGCCACGCTCTTATGCTTGACTCGTGCAAGAAGCCTGAGAGGACTGAAAAACACCTACTTATGGTTAGGGATGCAAACTATTCGGATTTCAGATCCCAAAATACATTGGGGAGTTGGATCAGTTTGGATATGGGATAACCAAATTTTGCAAAATCTCCTTCTTTAACCCGACCTATTTGTGACCCTACTTATAGTGTTGAGTAAAAAGTCTTTTGCTCTTTGTGCAGCACAATGTTGGTGATCAATGTGTTAGAAAAAGTTTCAAAATATAGCATATTTGTAAAGTTTTGGTGATTTATTTTTTCCCACCAAAAAGTGCTTTAAAAATGTTTAGTCACATATCTAAGAGCGAGAAATTTTAATGGTGGTTTAAATAGAGTGTTTGTTATCTTTTTTTACTTTGGTAAACCTTATGTGTTACTGTGACTTGCGGATGTTGCTATGCTTTGCGCAGGAACGGACACGTCATTCGCGCACGTGTGTGTGCAAGAGCGCTTGAGGTGCAATATGGCATTTTTTACTTTCCATTTTTTGAAAGGTTTGGCCGTTTGAAAGACTTAAAAATATATTTATATAGCGTTTATGGGGCATTGTGACTGTTTAATGGTTTTGGAGGGCCTTAATCGTTAGTTAAAGGCGAGTAAAAATTTAGGGCCATTTTCTTCAAATTTTCAAACTGTTGGATTTATGGATTTTAATCACATTTATCACATAACATTTTGGCCTTCCTAAAGTCTATAAATTTCTTCATTTTTTTATCTTTTGGATTATCAGAATTTCTGACTCTCAAGCTTTCTCTTTCTATTCTTTTGTTCTCGATTTGGCTTGCCAAGTTCAAGTGTGAGCGAGGTCACCTAATCTTGCGAAATAGTGACTCTCTTGAGGTTCAAGCCCAGTTGTATCCCTGGAACTCAGTCGTAACAAACCCTTTTCGCATCTTCAAAATTCTTAAAGTGGGGCGATTAAAGATCTAAAGATAGCGATCTTAAGAACGTGCCTCTAGGCTTGGGATCTTGATTTTTCTAAATCCTGTTTTGGTCACTTATTGTTCCAACAATTTTAGAACTTCAACATGGCCTCTGGTTCGACATCCAGCTTCATCAATTTGCTTAGCCGTGACCTTGAGAAACTTTATCGATTTGATGGGTCAAACTTCAAGCAGTAGCAATCGAAGGTCGCTTTCTTATTGTTTGTGTTGCACATCGATTATTTCCTCAAAAAATCTTGTCCAACTATTGTTGCTGAAGAAGTTGAGACATGAGATCGGAAGAAAGAGCGAGAGAAGTGGTACACAGACAACTACCGATGCAAAGGGCATATCCTGAACACTTTAGTTGATTCTCTCTTTGACTTGTATTCTATTTTGGAGTCAGCTAGAGAATTATGGAATGCTCTCGAGATCAAGTACAATGCAGAAGACGTTGATAATAAAAGGTTTAGCATAGACTAGTATGTTAATTTTTTTATTGTTGATAATAAGACTATACTTGCTCAAATTCATGAGATGCAAATATTGTCTTATAAGATCAAGGAAGAAGGTATGTATCTTGATGATGACTTTCAAGTTACCGTCATCATTAAAAAACTACCTGATCCCTAGAAAGAATATAGGAATCACCTAAAACATAAAAATGAGAAAATCATTTTAAATGGTCTTCTTAAGGACATCTGAAATAAGGAGGCGACTCATCTTCGTGACAAAAAGAATTTGAGTCTTAAAGAAAGTTATCTTAAAGTGAATATTATTAGTGACAAGGGTGGAAAAATCATACTTCAGTCTGGTGACCGGAGACAATCCTCAAAAAAAGGTTGTTGCAGTTCCGGCAGAGTTCATCGAGCCCAATTTCCTATAAAAAACAACATAGAGCTTTTAGTCCTCAGTTGCTCACTCACCTCATAGGGTTCTGGCTAATGGTGGCAGGGTCGAATCTGACGTAGGTTGCCATCGTGAAGTAGAATTTCTACTCCCTCAAACCCCCTCTGCATGCTCAATCCATTCTGACCAGACGAAGAGTCGAACACTCTTGCAATGGTGCCGCTGAACCCTCAATCGATGATGAAGCCCGACCACTAGAGGTGGTAGAACAATCAATCGAAAGAGAAGAGAAAGGGGTGGTGGCTAAATCATTGTGAAAGTGAAAGGAGGAAAGGGGCTGTAAGACCCACGATATTTCTGAGAAAATTTGATATGAAATATGCTTTCAGTATTGGTCATTTCTGGTTTTCCAGCGAGAATTTCTCGTAATTATGCATATAGAGCTATACGAGGTCTTAAATCGCATAATTTTTATTTACGAAGCGATTAAGGACAACCCTGGCGAATTAAGGTCCGATATTCCTAAATTAGATTTAATATATATGTAATTAGTCTTACCTCAGATTTGGAACCTAAACGAGGATATTACCTCATTATTTTAAGTAATTGGCGAAAAAAGGGTATATTGGTAAAATATGAGTCGTAGCGAGGATAAAATTCATCGAAGTTGAAAACCTAAGTAAATGATTTCAACACTTAGGTTAGATTTCAGGAAAAATAAGTTTGAAATAAGACATTTGAGTTATTAAAAACCTATCTACTTAATTAAGAAAGCAAATTAGGGTTTTTAAATAACTAAATTACAATTTTACAAAACATAAGTGAGACCTTTTTCAAAAATTGCAAAAAAGAGAGCTTGTTCTTGGCATTATTAGAGAGTGGTTAGCATGGGGCCCACCTCAGCCCATGCTACCTTAATTTAAATCAAAAAGAATTTAAAAAAAAAATGCACCTTGTAAAGTGCTTTTGAAAAGTTTGCAAAAAAATAAAATTTGGGTCTTATTTTGGAAAAAGAGGAAGTAGTTGGCTATAGAGCCAACATTTTTTTCCAAAGGGCTGGGGCACCTCTTAGGGGGTAGCCCCAAGCTGCAATTAATGAAAAAAAAAACAAGTTTGAAAAAAAAAAAAAGTAGCTTTTTGACCCAAGGTCAAAAAGGAAGGGACAACTCTCCTTAATTCAAGGAGAGTTGGTGTGGTCTATGGGCAAGGGTTGTTGAACCCTTGACCTAGGCTAATCTAGGTCCACCCATGTGGACCTAGAGCACCTAAGGGAGGCCTATTCATGAGGGGGGGGCGTGAAGATGGAGGACCCTCCATCCTCTCCATGGAATCTCAGCCCTCCATCAAGTGGAGGGCCTATTTAAGGGGGCTGGAGGGGGTGAGGAGAGAGAAAATCTCATTCTCTTCTCCTCCTCTCAACGTTGTCTCTCTTCTCTCCCATTTTTCCTAGTGGTGGGAGTGAAGAAGTAGGACTTTGAGTGTGTGAGAGAGTGAAGGGAGGTGTATGAGTGTGTAAGGCACGTGAGGGCGTGCAACCGGAGCCCATCTCCATCCTCGTTTCCGGAAGACCCCAAAGGTGAAGAGCCTCCACCTTGTGTATCTCATTTTTTTTTATGCATGCAGCACGTAGGGTAAAGTTTCAATTTGGATTTTCCTTGATTTTGTATGGTCCACGTTGATTCTAAAAGGAATGGGGGGTCACTCTAGCATGCACACACACACACCGGATGTATGAAAGCAAAATGGGTTGCATTTTGGTATTTCCGAAATTCTGGAACATAGGAGATGCCTTTGCTAAAACGGCCGTATCTCACTGGATACTGGTCGGATCGAGGTGTTTTTGGACATTATGAAAATCTTAGACGATGCTTCCCAACTTTCACGTTGACAACTTTTTCTGGTTCAGTATAAAAACTCTTCAAAAAATCCCATTTTAGCAGACTGTCAGTTTCTTCGTCAGCAGTCCAGAACGTCCTGAACACTGTCCGGTAATTTCGCGGCACCTCCCGAACCGCTGCATAGAAATGCATGTTCTTGGTCTCTGTGCAAAGCTAACAAGTAGCTCTACGATACTCGTGTTTAGTATATTCGCTGAATCAGCACGTAGAAACCTTGAACCTGGCTGTCTTTCGGTCGCTGCCTGAGGCGTTTCATATATATATAGAAAAAAATGGAAGGACCTCGTTGTGCCTTCATGCAAAACGCTGTAACTCCTTCGTGTAGCAGGGTGGTCTGACCCACCTAATCGTTCAGACCCACCCGTGAGGTCTTTCCCAACCCAATGGGGGAGGGCACCATGTGGGTCGCCCTACCGACTTGGGTAACTGAGTGTGCGCCGCACCCGGGCCACCTTCTTTTGGTGCGCCTACAGCCAGCGCATGCAGGCTGCAGCCTGCTGGTTTGCACCCCTGACCAAGGCCGCACCTCGCCTAGACCCAGTAGTGTCTGGTCTGGTACGAACCAGACCAGCTGGCCGCTGGTCCAGCTCACCCCTAGTGGGCCCCCCCTTTACCGCGCCAACCTTGGAGCCGGCTGCGGGTGGCCCTACCGGCCTGGACGCCCCACTACGAGCAGCTGCCCGTAGTCAACCCGGTCTGATCCTAAGAATCAGACCAGGGGTAGTGGCAGGGGATAGACGGGGGCTGGCCTAGTGAACCAGACCGCCATTCTCATCAACGACTAGCGGCGCGACAACCGACATCGGGTGCTAAGTGCACCTGGGCGACGTAGATGGCCACTAAGTGGCATCTTGTGCGGGCTGCTGCCCCTTTGTCAGCCTCGGTCAGACATATGGGTCAGACCTGGGTGGTGTCGAGTCTGGTCCAACGGATCAGACCTCCTAACAGTCATGGTTGAGTGCCAGAGCCGGTGCCGGGTGCTAAGCGCACCCGGACGACTTCGTAAGCCCCTTTGTGGCTCTGATTCGCGCTGAAGTTGCACTACTTGAAACAAGCCTAGTGGGCTCACTTTTGAGGTCGTGTCAGACCTAATGGCCCGATACGAGGACCCAAATCCCTGATCTTTGTAGCCTCGGATCGTTGTAACCCAAAATGTGCGAAAACAAGCAAATAAAAGCAAAGTGAAAGAAAAGAGTAAAAATGGAAATTGTGTGATTGTGTGCATTGCTCAAACAGCCCCATGTACCACCCTTGGTACCGATGGTGCAAGATACAAAACTGCATTTATGGCCCTACGAGACGCAGTTAGAGTTTCAGACACTTTGGCACTCGTTACGCCGTTTTACTTTCGCATATCGCATGGTCGGTCCGAAATGACCACCATGACCTTCACTACCTCTGTCTTGGCAGTATTGAGATGTTTAGTGTGGCGAGGGGTATGCTGCCCACGGGTCAATATATGACTCTTATGTTTTGGGTTTTTGACGTTTTGTCAAAAACCATCATTTTGGCATTTTTGAATTTTGCGTGCACGATGACACCTCGCGGATGTGCTATTGTAATTCCCCTACACATGGGATTACATTTAACTTTCTTTTCTCAACACTCGTGGGTGTTGACATCAACGAATTTCCCTAAGCGAGTGGCCTCACTACGCATAATGAGTTGATGTATGGTGTTTTAAATATACAAACTTGGGAAATTCATTTTCAAAGCTTTGGGCACTTGTTGCACATGCGATCCTGATTGAATATGCATTTTGAGCCTCGTATCACTCAAAAATACTAATATGTGTTTGTATTATTGCTTTAGCTTTGATAATTATGCTAAAGGCTTGAAAATGTGTGGCTTGTGAATATTGGCAAATCTTGGCACGTTATATTGTTTAGTGTGTACCTCGTATGGTACACTATCGCCTCATGCTCGAGACATTGAAATGCACCAAAGGCGTGCTATACACTTGATGTGACTCATGAACGAATTGGAACACCATCTGGGTATTGGCACAAAACCCCTATTGAGGGTTGCGACTCGGCTAGAGTCATTGGGCGATGGCCCCATGATCGTGAGAGAGCCCACGTACTGTGATACCCTAGAGACGAAAATGGTCGTGGTGTGAGATCGCTCTTACCGACGTGCTCTTTCTTGGGTCATGTGAGGCCGAGCACATGAAAGATATAGCTAAGTCCTCGCTGCGTACCCCATGGGGACCATGAGGCATTTGTGAAGTTTTAAATTTGTGCAAAAAGGCACGTGTTGGACACGCTTGCATTATCATAGTGCGAATATCATAATATGATCACTCGTTATTGCTTTGTTGAAAGCCACTTAGCCCTTGCACGTGTTCGCACATGAATAGTAATGAGATACACAAATATTAACATTTACGTTGATGGTTAAGCAATTATACCTTGCTTTTATTGACATGTATGTCATATGGATTGTATACGATATCGGTACACGTATGTATGCGGTAATTCACCCTCTTGGCATTAAGTAAATGCTTGTCACATCTCTGATTGTCATATATGGTTATCGCCTTCGCTGGCAAGGCTCTTCACTATGCTGGTAGTGCTGGAGCACGTAAATGTTCGAGTGTGACCTCGACAATTCTGCTTGTGTTACCCTGCAGGGAACACCGGGTCGGATGGGCCTTAGAACCTCGAAAGGAGGAATTATGACTGGATACGCAAATTATGCCTAATTGTGGTTTGGTGTTCACGATGATTTTCATCATCGTAATGGCTCCTTTAATTAAGTGCTTTACTGCTTAAATGCTTGAATCTCTTTGTGTACGTTTGCATTGGGCACACGGTTTACCCTTGATACTTGATTTGTCCCGTAAGTACAAAAGGGGACTTGAAGCACATTATAGAAATATGTATGCTTGTCTTCGAGACTGGACTGAATGCTAGAAACTCTGTGGCGAGTTTGTGTGGGCAATGGACCCATTTTGTGAGATGAGCTCACTTGTGCTAAATACGTGTGGTTACACGTATCTTCCTTCGTAGCATATCCTGTGTGCTTGAATATATAATTGATGAAACATTCATTGTTGCCCTCGAACGCAAATGCTAATTCCATAATCCTGCTAATCGTGTGATCACGATAATACCGCTTATCTTGGATCATGATGCTTGAATTATATCTTCCTTGTTCACTTACTTAGATGTTTGATATTATTGTCTAAGTGTAATAATGCTTGACATTATCGCTTATCGCTTAGTATTATTTTTACTTCACTGTTTGTGTTAGTACTGTTCTTGCGCTTGTCTCGTGCTTAGTTCCGTAGTTGCTTGTTGTTCAGCAGTGGTTTCGCTCAGTTCCTTGCTTTTGCTAGTTTCCTTGTTGTACTCGCTACTTTCATTGTTGCTTAGACTTGTAGCACGTGCACTTACTTGACACATGCACATATATCTGTCACTTTACCTGTTACATGCTATACGATTTTTCCTTGATAAAATGGATATATAATGTGGTTGTTCTTTATCAGCTCGCAAGAGTACTGGCCCCGTGTTATGGGGATACAGGTGTTTGGCTTGTCGTGGTGCGATGGAGCTCAATGTGCGGTGGAGGACTGAACCCACACTCTAGAACTTGAGATCTTGGCAGTTGTATTTTGAAAAGGGATGATGTATATTGCTCACGTATCAATTTGTAATAAATAAAATGTTTCTTCTTGTTGTTTCTTCCTATGACCCGCTCAGAATTTCCAATTGTTTTCCCTTGCTAGTTTTCCCTTTTGCGCAATGCTTTCAAAAAAAAAATTTACTCTGAAAATTTAATGATTTTCCAAGTTGGGATTTTGGGGCGTCACAGGGGCAAAGGAAACAAAGAGCTTAAGTGAGGAAGAGACAGTCGAGGTGCTCGACCCGCCGTGAAAGGCGACAGCCCGCCAAAAGGGGCATCGGCCCACTGTGAGGGAAAACACTCAATCAGAGAGGGCTTGATTCATCGGAGATCGACTGCAGCTCCGTCAGAGCGTGTCATTGCCAGAACCCAGCGCCTTTGCCGGCCAATCTAGCCACCTCCACTCTAGCGGGTCATCGTTGGAAAAACCCTCAAAGGTGGAGGCAAGAGGTCAAGGCAAGAGGGGTTAGGGTTTTTTAGTTATGAGAAAGAAGAAAGGTAGAGTCCCTTCTTCAGTTTTCTTAAAAAAAATATAATATGTTTTATTACATTTTCATTTCAGTCCAGTTTATTATCAAAAATTACATTTAAGAACCTAAGTTATTTACTGATTCTATGGTTCGGTTTCTGAAATTTCCAAAAACAATATTCTAACCTTTCTAATAATTACAAAAAAGTGGTTAAACTAAGGAAATTTCATAGTTTGCTGAATAATTACAAAAAGGCACTGATCTTTTCTAAAATTATAGAAAAGGGGTTGTATCTTTTTGTTTAACTTAGAAAAAAAAAATTTGAGGCTTCCATTTTGTTTTTGCTTAAAAAAGTCTCTGTCTTTCTAAAAATCACAGAAAAGATGTTTATCTTTTCTGTTTAACTCAGAAATTTAAAAAAGTGTTCTGTTTTATTGAGTTTTTACAGAACAGGGTCTCTAAACTTTTTTGATATTACAGAAAAGTGCCCAAACTTCCTGATTGACTCAAAAAGTTATAAAAATAGGTCTTTGTTATTGTTGTTTACACAGAACATCTAACATTACTTTTTGAAATTATAGAGAAGTGGTTCTGGATTTCAGAAAACCACTTGCTACTTATCTCTGTCAAAAAATATTTAAATTTAACAATTTTTATGAGTTTCATGCATACTTAAAGATCGTGTTGCATGCTAAAAAGGATCAAAACTAGTTATATTTATAAATATTAGTTAAAAAAAAACTTTATTAATTCTAATATTTGTTTATAATTAGGAATATGGCAAATCGAATTGTTATGGTTGAGTTATCCAAAATTGAAAAACTCAATGGGACAAATTTTAGAATGTGGAGAAGAAAAATGAAATATCTATTGACACATGACAAGGCCCTATACGCATTGAACAATGCAAAATCTTCACTAAATGATAAATCGACTGAAGAAGAGAAGAAAGTTCATAACAAGTTTATTGAAGATGATCAACTTGCTTAAGCAACTCTTCTAACATTTATATAAGATATCTCATCCAAGTATTTGAAGATTTTGACACTGCGAAGAGAATGGTGGAAGAAGTCAGGAAAAACTATGATATGACTTCAGAAACTCATATTCAACTTCTTCTATAGCAGTACAACTCCTGTAGGATGAAAGAGTCAGACAATGTGGTCGATCTTGTGAATCGAATGCTGGTAATGGCTAAGGACTTATTCATAGCAGGAAATGATATTCTCGAGTGCATGCAAATCTCCACCATATTAAATAGCCTTCCTCCAACATGAAAGATGGTGTTGATTGCATGAGGTTAAACCAGAAAAGCATTTACTCTAAGAGATCTTCCTCTGTAATTAGCTCTTGAGCAAGAGCACATGTCAAAAGATAAAAATGGAGAAGTTATGAATACTCAATAATCCTTCTCATGAACTTCTCACAAGTTCAAGCTTAAAGGCACATTCTTCAAGAAATTTATGAAGAATAAATTCAACAAGAAGTGTCTAGTGCAAATCAAGAACTCTAAGACTGCAATCAGATGTGCATGTTTTTCTTGTGAAAAAGTTGGGCATTTCAAGAATAATTGCCCAAATAGAACCAAGAAAGAGACTCCAAGAAAGCAAGTAAATAGAGAACAAGAATTAGTATGCATTGTATCTAAATCATTGATCACAGATAGTGATCTCCCAGGGTGGTGGATAGATTCAGGGGCGACGTGACGTATGTCTAAGACAAAAGAAGGACTTGTAAAAATAAAGGAGTTGAAGCCTGGAGATCATAAGGTATATATGGGAAATAACACCTATAGTGATGTGGTTGAGATAGGGACCTACAGGCTTCAGGTAGAAGGGACATGTCTCCTACTAACAAATATACTTTATGTACCTTTCATGAGAATAAATCTTTTAGCAGTGGGAGATTTTGCTAAAAAGGGCTTCAAAATCCACTTTCAGGGTGACAATGTCACTATTGGGAAAGATGGAAAAGTGAAGCTCAGGGATCGCTATGATGTTGACCATGGTCTCTTTAATCTTAATGTAACTCCTTCTATAAATAATACAATGAATATTTTTTGTTATATTGATTATGCATTTAATGTTGATGCATATTTATGATATTTAAAGTTAGGGTATGCAAATGTCAATAAAATGAAAATAATAATTCGTATGAGATTATTACCTTCTCTTAAAAATGTAGAGTTTAAAAAATGTGAATCATGCATATCAAGGGAAATAACAAGAAAATCTTTTTTCAAGGGAAGTAGGTCATGTGATTTGTTAGTTCTGGTACACACAGATATCTATGGACCTTTAATCGTAAAAACATATGAAAGAAAATTATATTTCATCACATTTATAGATTATTACTCTAAGTATGGATATATATACATAATTTCTAAAAAAATTGAAGCTCTAAAAAAATTTAAGGCATACAAACACGAAGTTGAAGAATTACTAGGAAGAAAAATTCAGGTTATCAGATCTGATAGAGGAGGTGAATATAACTTTGATGAGTTTATAAACTTTTGCATTAATATCTATACCTTATACACCATAACAGAATGGTGTAGCAGAACGAAGGAATAAAACCTTAATAGATATGACAAAATCCATGTTGGCACATGCAAATCTTTTCAAGAAGTTCTGGGAAGAAGCAATTTGCACTGTCATGTATATCCTGAATAAGGATCCTTCTAAGGTTGTAGAGCTTACTCTCCATGAATTATGAACTGATAAGAAATCAAACTTGATTCCTTTGTGAAAGTGGGGGTCACTTGCTCATGTGTTGATTCTTAGTCAAATAAGATATAAGTTAGATAGCAAGACTATCAAAATGCATCTTCATAGGATACCCAAAGGGATCAAAGGGATATCAATTATATAATCCTGAAAAGGGATTTATAGAGAGGTAGAATTCTTGAAAACTCAAGAAAATATTTTTTATCCTAAAGATGATGATGTCTTTCTCGATATCATAAGTGATCCTGGGATGCCCATTCAAGAGTTAGAGCATAAAGATCCAGTTGTGAATAATGAACAAACTTCACAACCAGTAATTGGACAGAAAAGAACAAGAACTCCTGCATCCTATTTGTATGATTATTATACATTCTTGAGTAAGGAATTATGTTATTTCATGAATTTGGATAAAACTCTTGATAACTTGAGTTTTGAAGATACAATTGCTTCTAATGAGTCTGAACTCTGGAAGGAAACAATGAAAGATAAGTTGGACTCCATAACAAAGAATGGAGTTTGTGAACTAGCTATTGTGCCTAATAGATATAGGAAAATTAGTAGCAAGTGGGTTTTTAAGAAAAAACTCAAGGCAAATGGATCTATTGATAGATTCAAGGCAAGATTAGTAGCAAAAGGTTATACTCAACGAGAATGGATTGATTATGAAGAAACTTACACTCATGTAGCCAAACTGACATCTATTCGCATTATTTTGGCATTGATAGCTTACTTTGATCTTGACATATATCAAATGGATATGAAAATGACCTTCTTAAATGGTGAATTAAATAAAATTATTTGCATGCAGCAACTAGAAGGTTTTGAAATTAAAGGTCAAGAAGATAAAGTATACAAGTTAAATAAATCCTTGTATGGACATAAGTAGTCACCAAGATAGTGGTATTTAACTTTTTATAATGCTATAACCAAATTGGGTTATGAGGCAAATAGTTTGGATCACTGTGTATATGCCAAGAATAGTGGGAATAAGTTTATTGTATTATCCCTCTATATTGATGATATATTAATTATAGAAAATGACATAGACGTGATAAATATGACTAAACCATGGTTAAGTTCTTGATTTGAAATGAAAGATATGGGTGAAGCTTCATATATTCTTGAAATTAAAATCCACAGAGATAGAAAATCAAGATTGCTATGTTTGAGTCAAGAAAAATATCTTGACCATATTCTAAAGAAATTTAGATTGGTAAGCACCAAGGCAAAAGGTACTCCTGTAGTAAAATGCCAAAAGCTAAGTAAGAATGACTTTTCAAAAGGAGGACAAGAAAAGTTGAATGTTCCCTATGCTCAGGCAATTGGAAGTCTGATATATGCAATGCTTTGTACTAGACCTGACTTAAGTTTTGATGTAAGTCTAGTAAGTAGATATCAAAGTAATCCTGGACTCTCTCACTGGGAAGCAGTGAAGATAATTTTTTGATATTTAAATGAAACTAAGGAACTTAAGCTATGCTATCAGTCAGATAGTTTAAAGCTTGTAGGCTACTCAAATGTTGACTTTGCTGGTGATAGAGATAAGCAATGTCCACTTCTAGTTATTTATTTATGTTAGGAGGTAGGGCAATTGCATGGTCATGCAAGAAACAAGGGTGTGTGGCACAACATACCGAGGAAGCTGAGTATATTGTCTATAACATAGCAGACACATTTGATGTGTGGATAAATTATTTCTTAAATAAGTTGAAATTGGACATTCTAAAAGATTTAGTTCAACTATATTGTTATAATAAAGTTGCTATAAGACTAATACAAACAGGAACTGATATCTCTAATATCAATATATTCATGATATGCTTATGAAAAATGAAATAGCAGTGGATTATGCTCCTTCAAGTGACATGGTAGTAGACCCGCTATCCAAGGCAGTCAATAAGAATGTTTTTACTGGACATGTAAGTCAGATGGGACTCAGGTATGTCTAAGTGGTAAATGAGTAAAGATTACTCAAGAAGTGTGTATGCAAGGATCCGGTTGAGAACAATCATATAAACACAGGGTGAGTAAAGATTAGTCGAAAAATGTGTATGCAAGGTTCATGTTGAGAACAAGCATATAAACACATAAAGTCCCTTATGGCCAAGTGAGAGATACAAGGTTGTATGGCCATAAGGGACTCTTGGAGGCCATTCCAACAGTCACAATACAAAGGACATGTCTTTTGAGGAATAAAGAGATTTCTCCTAGGGTTGTGTCTCCAAACTTGAACCCTTTCATATCTATAAATGCAGTGAAAAAAGAGTATGAAAATATATAAACATACATTCACAAAAAGTAACAGTGGTTACTAAAGCATTGAGATAGAACAAGGGTTCACTACAAGAAAATTGTTAATTAGCGACGGACATTTGCGACGGATTTTTTTCGTCGCTAATTAGCGACAGATTAGCTAGAGAAACCTTTCTTCATGAATCTGTCGCTAATTAGCGACGGATTAGCGACATCATTTTGTTGTCGCTAATTCTTAATACAAGAAAACTGTTTTAGCGAAGGATTTAGAGAAGGAATTTTGCCGTCGCTAATTAGCGACGGATTAACGACAGAATATATTCTGTCGCTAGTTTCATATTTTGATTTACGACGGATTAGCGACGGAATTATTTCGTCGCTAAATGTCGCGTAAATCCCAAATCCCATCCCTCTTTCTCTTTTCCTTATTTGCTGTCTTGCTCCCGCCCGCCGCCCTCTCCCTCCCGCCGCCCGTCGGCGTCTATCCGGCCCCCACCGTCCACCGCTCGCCAGCCGTCGCTCCCCGTCAACCTCTCGCCACCGCCCGACGACGCGCAGGTAATCGCTTCCGTCGGCAGGGCGTCGACCCCCCCGCATTTCCGGAAGGGGGTCGACCCCCTTACATTTCCGGCAGGCAGGGGGTCGCCCCCCCTGCGTTTTCGGCAGGGGGTCGACCCCCTGCGTTTCCGGCAGGGGGTCGACCCCCCTGCATTTCCGGCAACAGGGGGACGACCCCCCTGCATTTCCGGCAGGGGGTCGACCCCCTGCGTTTCCGGCAGGGGTTCGACCCCCTGCATTTCCTGCAGAAGGGGGTCGACCCCCCTGCGTTTTCGGCAGCAGGGGGTCGCCCCCCTGTGTTTTCGGCTAGGGGTCGACCCCCTGCATTTCCGACAGGGGATCGACCCCCCTGCATTTCCGGCAGCAGGGGGTCGACCCCCCTGCGTTTCCGGCAGCAGGGGGTCGCCCCCCCCCCCCCCCCCCTGTGTTTTCGGCAGGGGGTCGACCCCCTGCATTTCCGGCAGGGGGTCGACCCCCCTGCATTTCCGGCAGCAGGGGTCGACCCCCCTGCGTTTCCGGCAGCAGGGGGTCGCCCCCCTGCATTTTCGATAGGAGGTCGACCCCTTGCGTTTTCGGTACCAGGGCGCAGGGGGTCGCTCCCCCTGTGTTTCTGGCAGGGGGTCGACCCCCTGCGTTTCCGGCAGCAGGGGGTCGACCCCCTGCGTTTCCGGCAGCAGGGGGTCGCATCGCCCCCCTACGTTTCCGACAGGGGGTCGCCCCCCTGCATTTCCGGCAGCACGTCGCAGGGGGTCGGCCCTCCTGCATTTTTGGCAGGCAGAGGGTTGCCCCCCTGCATTTCCGCCAGGCAGGGGGTTGCCCCCCTTGCATTTCCGACAGGGAGTCGCCCCCCTGCATTTTCGGCAAAGGGGTCCCCCCCTGCGTTCTGTGAAACTGCATCTGCCTCTTGTTTTTTTTTTCGGCAGGTGGTGACTTCATTTTAACACAGTGTTTTTTGCAGATTTCTCAACGGAACTCGCTTGTGCCCCGCCACCCGTGGTAAGTAAGTGACAAAAACAATGCAAATCGGGTAAATACCCGTGGTGAGTAAGTGATGCAAGCGCATCAAATGTTATTTAATTTATTGAATGTAACACTTTATTGCTCACACACTCACTTAGTTGTTGATATCTAGGACTGCTTTGTTGGAGTTCGGAGATTATGTTGAGCATGATTTTAATGTATGAATATGAAAGTGTTCTTATTTTTGGAGTATGGAGTCCATGCTAGGCATGGTAGTAGTTAGTGAGATATTGAAGTGTGTTTGATGCAGGTACATGTTTGACATTTGTTTGATATGAATGATTTTGATGTATTGCAATGTTTAATGTGATTGTATTCATGCTTGCATGTAGTTACTTTCAATTTGATTATATCTTCCATGTGAAATTGTATACTGAAAGCATGCTTCAAATGAATGTATCGTGTCATGAATAGTTTGCACATGAAAATATGAAGTTATCAATGCATGCATCATAATTCTTGTGATTGTATGGCATTATACATTGCATGATAAATTTGATATTTTCTTCATCATAGCATTCTGATGGTTCTCTTTTAACTGGTTAGGATACTATTCGTAACATCATACGACAAAATGACTGCAAACCGTGAATGGATGTACTGTAGGATAGTGGACAATGAGTTATCGCATGAATATATGGATGGTGTTGACAGTTTTATTGAATTTGCAACGGCAAGTGTCAGTACAGTGGATCCCACAAGTTGAATTAAGTGTCCCTGCAAGATTTGTAAGAATAATCGATTTGTAGAACCTCATGGCGTTAGACATCACCTATACAGTAAGGGTTTTGTGAGTGATTATCAGAACTGGACGTTTCATGGAGAAGAATTTAGAAATGATTTTGATGCATGGGTGAATGTGGTGCACGATAATCCATATACGAATTTGATATTTGATGCCGCAGGAACAGAACTGGGTTCTGCTATGAGTTCTAGTGATGTAAGAACTGCCGTAGATGAAGAATCACCAAACGATGCAGCTAGTAGATTTTATGATTTACTTAGAGATGCTGATGAGCCACTTTGGAACGGTTGTGAGAGTCATACTATCTTGTTTGCAGATCTTCAACTAATGAATTTGAAGTCCGAGTATAATTTGAGTCAATCATGTTTTGACCGTTTGTGCATGATTGTGAAGAGTATGTTGCTCAAAGATGAGAAATTGCCACAAAATTTCTATCGTGCGAAAGTTATGGTCAACGCTCTAGGTATGGGTTACAAAAAGATTGATGCTTGTCCAAATCACTGCATGTTGTATTTCAAGGAGCAAAAAAACAACATATCATGCCCGTCATGTGGGCATTCTCGGTTCAAGCCAAAGACAAGAGGCAATGGTAGCACGAGATCAAAGGAAGTTTCATACAAGTCGCTCTGCTACTTTCCTATCACTCCTAGATTGCAGCGATTGTATATGTCTTCAAGGACAGCTAAACACATGAGATGGTATGCAAATAAAGTTCGACACGATGAAAACAAGATTACGCATCCTGTTGACGCTGAAGCTTGGAAGCACTTTGATCATACTCATCAGAACTTCGCAATGGAAGTGCAAAATGTTAGACTCGGTTTATGTACAGATGGATTTAATCCATTTGGGGGTAGATCAACTCCATACTCATGTTGGCCAGTATTTGTAACTCCATACAACCTTCCACCAAGCTTGTGTATGAAACGTCTGTAAACACCCCAAATTTTGCTCATCCATTCTCAAATAACCCTCCTCGTATAGTGTCAACCCTGTCAGGTCAGTGTAGGAGTCAAAGCCCGAGTCAGTTTCAGAAAATCATCATTTTACCCATTTTCATTAAGAAAATTACCATTTTACCCCTAGGTCATCCCAGACCCCAGTCAGTCGGAGTCAACCAAGCTCATTGGTCAGTTTAGGACAGTTAAAATATCAGTCATCTCAAGCTCATCTGAGCTCACAATGAACATACCATTTTCATTTCTGACCATTCCTGCCAAAATGGGATCATTTCTTCAAAAATGAGCTCATTTCTCACTCGAATCCAAGCCAATTGTCTCCAAGTCAGTCATTCCCAGTCAGTCATGTTCCCCAGAGTCTAACTTGAGCTTACCAGAAGTTCAAGTGCTCCAGTTTCAGTTCAAAACCATTTCCAAGTGTCTAGGAGCCCATTTTAGTCCATTTTAGCTCTTTCAGCTGAAATTGAGCTGAGTTCAGTCAATTGAGCTAGTGTTCAAGCTTTGATTTTAGTTCATATCAGTATTACTGACCTTTGTTCTAGCTCAAACCCAACTCAGGTTCGTAATTGACTTCGCTCCAGTGATCATTCCGTACCATTTCTCTAAAAATGGCAACTTTTCTTGAAAATTCAGTCGGAAAGGTCAGTTGAGTCAATATCATTGTCTGCTCATTGGAGTTCTGAAACTCTAAAACCCAACTCAATCTAGCTCATCTCAGTTCAATCCAGCTTGAACCCCAATTTTCAGTGTCACTCTGCCCCAGTAGAGTCCCGAAAACCATTTCTTGAGCTATTTTGCAAATTTTATCAATTTTAATGCTTTTTAAACTGGTACAAGTGTCAATCGGGGTCTGACATCCAAAATTTCTTCATTCAAGGTCTGCATTTCGCATGTCATTTCTCATCATTTCATATCATTTCTCATCATTTCATAACATTTCATAACATTTCATAACATTTCATAACATTTCATCACATTTCATTCCATTTTCGAAGTCCAGAACTCCAGTTTTATAAATTTCAATCCAGATCAAGTTTCAAAAGCTTTTAGAAATCAATTTCAAACCCCGGGTTTTTAAAATTAACATTTTTACCCCCAAGAGTCTAAATTTAAAAATATTTTCTCAAGAAAAATAATCTGGATTTATTTCAAACTCAAAATTTTGAATTCTACACTGGATTTGCTTCGCAACGGGGTATTGAACTTCAAAATCCGAGCTCGTTTCAAAAACTGCCAAAAATAACTCATTTTGTCTGAAAATAGATTTGGAAGCATTTTCTCGAGAAAAACAATTTGGATTTCTTCCAAAATTAAATTTTTAAACTCTACATTGGATTTGCTTCGCAACGAGGTATTGAACTTCAAAATCCGAGCTTGTTTCAAAAACTGCCAAAAATAGCTCGTTCCGTCTGGAAACTTTCTAAAAAGACTATTTTACCCCTCTAATCGTCAAAATGAATTTCAAAAGTGGAATTTGGACCCGCTCTGTGATGGCCCATTCATTTACTTTTCTATTTTATAAAAAAAAATGTTTCTTTTTATTTGTTTGTTTTTGTTTTTGTTTTTATTAATTTTTATTTATTTATTTTATTTTAGAGAGGTGGGACCCACAAGATGGTCACCCAAACCTCCAGCCCCACTTTCCATTTTTTTCTCATTTTTTCTTTCCCTTTTCCTTTTTCCCTCCTTTTCTTTCTTTCCTTTTCTTTTTCTTTTTCTTCCTTTTCTTTTTCTTCTTTTCTTCCCTTTCTTTCCTTTCTTCCTTCCTTCCTTTCCCTCTTGCCCAGCCATTCACGTAAAGGGTTCTCTCCCCCTTTCCCCTTTTCATTAAACCCTAGGTAAAAGCCAATTAAAACCTAAGTTCTAAAACAAAAAAGAAAAAAAGGAGCAAGAGGCTACGGCTGACCCATTTTCCCCTTAACGCACCTCTCTCTCTTTTTCTCTCTCTCTCTCCCTTTAGCTATCTTCTTCTCTCCTTGGCTGCTACAGCCACAGCAGCCTTCCAACCTCCAGCAGCACCTTAGCTTCAGCCACCACAGCAACCAAGCTTCCTCCTTCACCCCCATCTTTCCCAGTCGGTGCTTCCTTGGCAGCTCCTTTGGATTCAAGCTATCAACAGCAACCTCCATTGCTCCACCTTCACCACCTCCACAACAGCATAGCAGCTCCAACATCTCCACCACAGCTTCAACACCCCCAGCACTTTGGAAGCCTTCTCTGCAATCGGTTCCGGCCACCTCCACAGCAGCCATCATCGAACTCCATCTTGCAACAACCACCTCTTCCAAGAGCTCCTCTAGCCGAACCCCTACCCAACTTCAACCACCTTCACGCCCAATAGTTGGTCCAGCATATACAAGGAAGCATCCTTTTTCAGTTGGTGTCATCTTCCTTCAATTGATCCAAACTAACCCAAGGTAAGATATTCATTTTGTTTTTTTGTTTTTTTTATTATTATTATTTTCATTTGTTTTCCTTGTTTCATGTTGTTGCTATTGAGGGAAAATGATCCATCCAATCAATGGACCAGATCCTCCCTTCTCATAGCCATAAAAATAAATATGATTTGTGTCTCTCTGAATTTTTCATGTTTCATTCCATGTTTTAGATAAATTTTATGTTTTATGTATTGCATTTAGTCTCATTTCTCCGTTTCTTGTTATTTAGCTCAATTTAATTGATAGTTCATCATGTTTTATTTTAGATATCCACTTTAGCTATGATTTCATATAAAACTTTTCGTTCAAAAATCCTAAATTTTTTGTGATAGTTACAATTATCTGTCTGTGATATCCTGCAAAAAAATTGAAATCCATTTGAGCTTTACATCTTTATTAAACAAATCAAACCCTATATCGGGTTTTCTGTCCTTTTAAATTTCCAGTTTGAGCTTTAGCAGACAAGAACCTCCGACACCACCCTCGTGGGAGATCCGGATTGTTCTAAAAAAATCACATTGGATTTACAATTGAATCTACTTATGATCTGGAAATTTTGAGGATTTTCCTGACAATTTTGACCTCTGTAAAAAATCGGATTTCTCAGACCCCTGGGAAAATATCGATTTTCTTTCGTCAGGGTATAGACAGACTTTAATGCACCAAGTCCACCCAATCGGTAATCCTTCTGCAAAAACTTTCAACATAAAAGTTTTTCCTAACATAATTTCCTGTCATTTCCTAAAATTTGAGAATTTTTGGATCTGTTTCATTATTTTTCCCGAATTTTCTCTTTCTGTCTAACAGATTCCAATGTCCAGAAATTCCAGAGATTTAGGTCTCTGATAACAGTATGGGCTTTTCCAAACCGTAACCCGAATCCCAATGGTGTAAAAATATCAAATCTTCCTACTTTTGTCAGGGACATTTTCCCACAATTTCAGCCATTTTCCCATCTGTATGCTGTTTTTCCTACATTTTCTACCGAAACCTGTCTGTTTCCTTCATTTACTAGAGTCGCCGGATTCCGATCCGACTTGCCGGAGTGGCACAGCTCCGACCATAGGTCAAAAACAGAAAGTGTAAAAAGCAAAAATTCTTGCCTTACTGTCCTCTGTCACCCCATAAAATTTGGGAAATTTTTTTGGAAATTTGATATCCTAAACCCCCTTTAGAATCAACATTTTAGGCAAAAATCACAAAATTTAGGGTTTTTATTTGAATTTCTATATTTAAAAATATAAAAAAATTAGATTTTAGAGATCTATTATGTTTCTAGGGTTATTTTAGGTGTCCATGCCAAATTTGGCTTAATTCCAAGTTCATTTGCTCCATGTGTTAGTTTATCTTTAAATTCAGAAGCGAAAATCAAGTGAAAATCAGGTTAAATTTGATATTTATGATATTTTCGCCATTTTAGGGTTTTTATCATGTACATAAGCATGTAGAATCATATTAGGGTTAATTTTAATGTCATTTTCATTTCATATTTTTCAATTTTACAAAATTTATTTCAGAAAACCCTGGTTTCAAGGCCATAGTCTTGTTATCGGGGGTATTTTGGACATTTTGGGCTAAATTTCGAAATTTCAATTTCTAATTCTCCAAAATTTCATGAATATCATCATATTTTATCATATTATGTTTGATTTATTTCATTTGATTTTCAAATTTCCAAAATTTACAAAAAAATCTTTCAGAAAACCCTGATTTCAAGGTCATCAGGGGTATTTTGGTCATTTTGACCCCAATTTCGAATTTTCAAGTTTATTTTTGAAATTTATTCATTATTTATCATGTTTATATCAAAGGGGGTATGAATCTGGGTTTATATCTGAATAATATCTGATAATTTTTCATATTTTTGGATAAATTCAGAAAAACCTACATTTTTGTGCTAACTTTATTTTCCCAAGTTTTGCAGGAATATTCAAGAAAAAGACTTAGCCATTTTATTTCTTTTATTTCAATTCAATGTAAAAAATCAATATAATATTTGGAATAAGAGTTACATTTCTGCTTAGAATAGGGTTGCATTGCATATAGTTTAATTTCTGCAAAAATTAACATGTGATGTATGATTCATGCACATTATTTCAAATTCACTATGGTTTACACGAATGGCACGTGCACAAGCTTTTATGGAGTTTATAAACTCGGTGGGATTCGTATTTATGGCCATAGTCAGAATACGAAGAAAACCAAAATTTATGATCTTCGTATTAGCCACATTCAGCCTACACACTTAGGCTAACTTCAAAATGCACTGCATTTTTTAAAGTTTTAAAAGGATTTCCCAATTCCTCAATGAAATTCCCTTTTCAAATTCATATTCATTCATTCATATCATTCAAATTGCATTATTCTCAAATTCATTTTCCAATTTCAATTTCAGAAAATTCAGCTTTCTCAAGAATTCCCAAGTCTTTCTCAGGATCTGATTTTCTCAAAATCCTGAGTTTTCAAAAGAGATTTCAAAGCATTTCCCAAGTTCAAACCAAGATTTTCCAATGTTTTAAAATTCTCAAATTTCAAAATCCCAAGTTTTCAAAAATCGATTTTCTCAGATTTCCTATTTTCCTGAGAACCCAGTTTTCCTGAGAATTCATTCTCCTTTTCAGAAATCCTTTTCCAATAAATTTCCTGATTTTCCCAGCATTTCTCAAATCCATTTTCTCATAAAATCAATTCCAAGTTTCCAATCTCAAAACCAATTTTCTCAGATTTTTAAGCTTTCCTGAGAAATCACTTTCCAATGCAAATTTCTGATTTTCAATGAACTTCAATGATTTTCCCAGGAATCCCAATTTCAAGTACTGTTCCAATCATTTTTCCAGCATATTTCAATTTTCCAAAGCAAACATCATGTTTCTCAAACTTGCATTATTTTCAAAATTTCATAGCACAAGCCTGATTCTTTGTGCATTCTAGGAAAAATAGAGCATAATTTAGATATTTGAGTCGAGTTAAAGCACATAATTGGTCCTTGGTTCAATTACCCCTGGTAAAGGCGCCAGGAACGGTTGAACCTCGTACCGACAGGCGGATCCCATTCCACGGAATTTTCCCGCAAATTTTCAAAACAGAGGCGAGTAATTTTTAAAACCATTTTCAAAACTTTGGTCGAGTTTGACTCGCGAAATTCGTTTCTCTCTCGCAAGGGAGGAAAAAAATTTTGCGATGATAACAGGTTTGGCGACCGAGATGGGACCTGTCTTCGTCTGATCAATTTTGTGCTTTGACTTAGTTCAATTATCAAAATCTTGCTCTACAAAATGTCAGCTTTATTTTCTGATATCATGTGAACCTAGGAGCCTAGACTTGAACCCAGCTGACATGGATTGCATGTAGACTAGGCATGGTTTGGTAGGACCATATTGAGGAGAATTATGCACGCTCACATAGACTTAGGTCTGAAATACAACACTCCTCAATCTAGGACTTGTATGAAAACAATGTTTGCTTCTTCAAAAAATTTCAAAATTCTATCTCTTTAGGATTTAGAGCCCCCTGTTTGTCTGCATGTGATCATATTTCAAAAACCACCCCACCTATGTCTACCCGGTCTTCACGTTGCTGGGCTCTCTTCCAGAACCATAGTTCGGGACAGAGTCTCACAACTGGGCCACTTATTTGGGCTAACGCCCACCTGCCACGTACCAAGGGCCATAGTCCAACGTATATCAACAGGTGCTCAAGGATGTTGGGAAAACACAAGCCTAGAACCGGAGATGAATTTTTATGCCACGTACATCGAGCCTCGTTTCGAGTATATCGGCATAGCATGGTTGGACACAGATGATCTGAGCCTAGAGTCAGGATTAGGGTCCTACAGATCTTTCAAAATTGATGCATTTAGAGTCAGCTTCTTAGGGAATGTTGTATGTGCATAATTGTTTGTGTAGGATGTGATTGAATGCATTCTTCTTTTATTTCTCAATTCTCTTTTTTTTTTCCTTTTACAAATTTCATCTATTGTTCTTCAACAATTTTATCAAAAACCCTGGACGATTTTCAAAACCTCATATTTTTCCTCAAAAGTCCAGGCGATTTTCCTTTTCCTACCTTTCCTCTGGACTTCGAATTTCTAACCTTATTTTGATCCTGCCTGCAATTTTTCAAATGTTCAAATCTTGTCAAACTTCTCTTCTTCATATATGTCTTCCAAATTCTATTCAGAATTTTTGTCTCTTTCCAAGTCCTTAGACATCTCCTTCATCATCTCTATTTTTCCCAAGTCTAAACTATTCCTTTATTCTGCAGAAAGTATTGGCATTTCACTATAGTTCAAACAAGGTCGGGAAAGAGAACAACACCAAGCAGTATCGAAGAGATGAGTTCTTCAAGGCCAGTCAAGAAGCCAAAACATGACGGTTGGGGTTACGATCGCGAATTTACCCCTCTAGATCAGCCCCTCGAAGAGGTCCTTGAATACATGCTGAGCAAAGGAATGGTTAAACTTCCAAGAATTGCTAATCCTCCGGTCGCCCTAGGGAAATGGAAAGATCGCTTCTGTAAATTCCACCGAGCTACAGGGCATGATACTGAGCGATGTTTCGTCTTCAAAAATATCGTTCAAGACTGCGTTGACAAGAATTTCCCTATTAAAGAGGAAGACCAGTCGACCGTTCTGACCGAGCCTTTCCTTGATCATTCATGAAGACGACAAATGCCAATGCTTTCTCATTTCCATCATTTCTGCTTTTTGCTTTTCTGAATAAATGTAGTCTCCAGTTGCTTTCTTTAAATTTGTCATCCTTCCTCCAAAACATCAATAAAATCATCAGTTTTCCTTATATTTGGAGGTCATTTTCTTCATAATGTTATTTTCTGAACTCTCCTGCAATATGCCCTTTGGGATGAATGCTTTTCCCTGAAAAAATTCTTCCTTCTCAGATAACCTCCCAAGTTCATAGGGAAGCTCATTACCAATTATGCATTACTTTGTTATATTCCTTTAAAAATGTCTTTTTCTTCATGGTTGACGGCCTCTCCTAGGTAACAAGACATATCTCGGTTGTTTATTTCCTCGCATGGAATAACAATGCAATTGTCGCAATCCCAGCAATAATCCCATCCCTGGTAAAGGGATATCCTTCAAACTGTCAACCCAATTTCAGATCTTCATCCATTATTTTCATTCTATTCTCCAAGTCATTGCCTTCAAGAATTTTCTATCATTCTAATCATCCTATTTGTCTTACAGAGAGTTTCGGCATCGTGGAATGGTTCAGACCAGATCCAAGAAGAAAATAGTGTTGCTTCAGTACCCTAACAGTAGCAGCGAGCAAGAGATGGATTCTCCGCGATCTGCTAGGAACCAAAGTCAACAAGCCAATGATGATATCGATCCTCAGATGTATGCCATGTTTCGAAAGATGTTGAATAAGATAATGGCAGATCAAACAGGGGACAGTTCCGACAAGATTCCTACCAAGAAAAAGATCAAGGGCCGAACATTAGAGAAACAACTGAAGATATCCAAGAAGTGTATCCAACATGAGGATACATCTGATGAAGCAGAATCAGGAGGTGGCACCGATGAAGAGTGTGAGGCTCAGCAAGCTTTTCAGAAGATGACACAGGGGCAGGGGTCAGACAATAAGCTAAAAGATCATTATGCTAATAACTCTGACCAGTCACAACTCAGAGATGTGGTCAAAATGGTTAAGGATCTGCAAGCCCGCGACAAGGGCTAAAAGATTTTCACAAGCGAAGATTTCTATGATGGTTTAGATGGTGATGACAGCCTAGAAGATCTCCCCCATAAATTTGTCAAATTTGATGGGACTGACGATCCCAAGGCTCACCTAACTATGTTCTTTGCGGAGTGCAATCGATTCAAGAGAGACAATCGTGCTTTATTTAGATGTTTTCCTCACAGTCTGGAGGGCACCGCCGCCAAGTGGTACTCAGAGCATATCAATCCCATCGAATTGAAGGAATTTGATAAAGTGGTTAATCTGTTCATTGAACGATTCCTTTTAAACACCAAAGCGCCGCCAACGCTAAACCATCTCTATAATACAAAGCAAAGAGATAATGAGAAAGCCAGAAACTTCATCCGCAGATGGAGGGGCACTTGCAATAAAATGAGAAATCCCATCTTAGAGGAGCACGCACTCCAGATTATTCTAAACAATTTCTCACAACCTTTGAGAGGTCTTATCTCCACCTCACCCTCCAAATCTTTTATTGAGCTTACTGAACGGGCCGAGTGGCTCGAGATGGGAATAGAGAATGGGGTCTATGATGGCATCACCCTTGTCAAGAATAATCAAGATTCAAAGAAGAAGGAAAATTTCATCTTCTCTGCCAATGTCGGCCGCAGTGGCCACAAAAACAGCAAGAGCAATCATGCAGGTCAGAAAGAAAAGTCTTCAAAGAAGAATGAAAAATTGAGTCAGCAGAAAGAAAAGATAAAACGGGATGGTTGGGGTGACGATCGTCAGTTTACTCCTCTTGAGCAACCTCTCGATGAAATCCTTGAATATATGTTGACCAAAGAAATGGTAAAGCTTCCAAGAGCCACAGATCCTCCCATGATCATGGGAAGGTTCATGGACCAATTCTGCAAATTCCATCGAGCAGTAGGACATGATACTGACCACTGTTTTGTCTTCAAGAACATTATTCAAGATTGCATTGATAAGAATATCCTCGTTGAAGATAAAAAGGACTAGCCATCTTTCCTCGATTACTCAAAAAGCCGACGATGCTAGCATTTTCCCATTTCTCATTTTGCCTTCAAAGGATGATGTAATCCTGTCTATCTTTCCTTGATTTGTCATTTTCCTTCAATGCATCAATAAAATTATCAATTTCTCCTTCTCTGCACCATGTCCTTCTGCGAGAAGTGATATTTTTTAGAGTCTCTCCTGAATCAATCAAAAGTCAGAAAGTATTCTTCAAATATCAATTACTTATCCTTTCATCCAACTTCTCACTCCCCAGTTATACTGGGGCATTATTTTGAAAATTGTCTTCAAAACATCCTGTATGCAGGCAGGGTCAAATAAATCTCTCATTTTGCATGCATTTGCATTCATTTACATACATTTGCATTCATTTGCATACATTTGCATTCATTTGCATTTGCATGCATTCATTCGCATTCATTTGCATCCATATGTACCATTTTCATTTTTTCCCTTCAGGTTAAGGGATAAACCAGAACTTCCCCTTCAGGTTAAGGGATAAACCTGAGTTTCCCCTTCAGGTTAAGGGATAAACCTGAACATCCCCTTCAGGTTAAGGGATAAACCTGAACTTCCCCTTCAGGTTAAGGGATAAACCTGAGTTTCCCCTTCAGGTTAAGGGATAAACCTGAACTTCCCCTTCAGGTTAAGGGATAAATCCTGAGACCCCGACAGTTGTCCAAGTCGTCGTGAGGGTGAAGACTGAAAATCTTCTATCAAAATCAATTAGTAAATTCTCAAAAATCCAGTGTTCGTGCTGGAAAGATTTTTAAAATCCAGGGTTCGTGCTGGTAAAAATTTTCTAAATCCAGTGTTCGTGCTAGTAAATTTTCAAAAATCCAGTGTTCGTGCTGGTAAGATTTTCAAAATCCAATGTTCGTGCTGGTAAATTCTTCTAAATCCAGTGTTCATGCTGGTAAATTTTCAAAATTCAGTGTTCGTGCTGGTAAATTTTTTTTTAAATCCAGTGTCCGTGCTGGTAAATTCTTCAAAATCCAGTGTTCGTGCTGGTAATTCTTCCAAAAACAGTATTCGTACTGATCTATTTTCAAAATCCAGTACTTATACTGGTTCATTTCCAAAATTCGGTATTCAGACTGGTACATCTTTCAAAATCCAATTTTTATTGGTCAAACTTTCTAAATCTGGTTTTACTGGTTAATGTTTTCAAACCTAATTCATGCTGATCTAGTCTTCTTGCGGGATTTGAGTTCCGACTTGAATTTTCTTTCCTCTGGGATTCGAGTTTCAACTTGAATTTCTTTCCCTTCTGAATTGGTCTAGAAGATTAGAGTTCCGACTCGAATCTTCTTCCAAATCCAATTCAAATGTCCTAGAATTGGTCTAGAAGATTAGAGTTCTGACTCGAATCTTCTTCCAAATCCAATTTCAAATATCAAATTTCAAATTTCAAAGTTCCAAATTCTAATTTCGGCCCTCGGGCCACCTAATTTCCAAATTTCCAATTTTGACCTTCAGGTCAATCAATTTCCAAATTTCTAATTTTGACCTTCGGGTCAATCAATTTCTCAATTTTCAATTTCAAAGTTTCAAATTCCAAATTTCCACATTCGACTTTCGGGTCAATCAACTTCAATTTCGACTTTCGGGTCAATCAATTTCAAAATTTCCAATTTCCAAATCCAAAATTTCCAATTTCCAATTTTGACATTCGGGTCACCCAATTCTCTATTTCAACCTTCGGGTCACTCAATTTCTAATTTTGACCTTTGGGTCATTCAAATCCTCAATTTCGACCTTCGGGTTATTCAATCCTTCAATCTCAACCTTTGATTTCCCATTTCGACCCCTTGTGTCATTCGACTCCCAATTTCGACCTTCGGGTCATGTAATTCTCAAATCTTGACCTTCGAGTCATCCAATTTGATCAATCAGGCCTCTGGGCCGTCCACTCTATCAGATTCTCAATTCAAGCCTTCGGGTTACGATCTTACCAACATCAATCATTCTCCTGCCTTCGATTTACAACTTTGTCAATATTTATCACTTTCCAAGCCTTCGGGTTACAATTTCATTAATGTCTATCATTTTCAAGCCTTCGGGTCACAACTCTATCAATGTCAACTATTTTACCAAAAATAGCAAAATCCTGCTTTCGAGCTGGTCGGTCAACAAATCCTGCTTTCGAGCTGGTCGGTCAACAAATCCTGCTTTCGAGCTGGTCGGTCAACAAATCCTGCTTTCGAGCTGGTCGGTCAACAAATCCTGCTTTCGAGCTGGTCGGTCAACAAATCCTGCTTTCGAGCTGGTAGTTCAACAAATCCTGCTTTCGAGCTGGTCGGTCAACAAATCCTGCTTTCGAGCTGGTAGTTCACCAAATCCTACTTTCGAGCTGGTAAATCAAAACAAAACCTAACTTTCAAGTTGATCTCTTACTAAAGTATTTTCAGGATTCAGTTTAGTCATGGATGTGTTGCGTTGTGCTTCAAATACTCGCTTCCACAAAGGATTTCAAGAAAATTTTGCCAATTTGCCATTAAATATTTGTTGATTACAAAATTTTTATTGCACAAAAACATTACCTCAGAATACCTTCAATATTATTTTCGAAAGGTCAAAGCTTTTGTGAAAAAGGATTCAAAATTCAAATTCTTTCTATTGGCCAACCAAAAGGATGAAAAATAAATCCTCGATATGGCCAGCAAAAGGAAATTTAATGTTGTTGCAAAGCCATAAGTGATCGGTATTGATCGCAGTCAATGACACATTTTTAAAGATCATTCTTGGAAAATAAAGCAGTCAAAATATCCTGGGTGATACAGAAAAATCCATTAAATCCCTATATCTCCTCAATCACCTAAGCTGCAATTAAATATCTGCAAAAGGGATCTCTCAATTGTCGTCAAGATGAAGACGAATTAGGCGAGTAGACCCCCGGGGCCAAAGAAGATTTGAATCATCTCCAAGATGACGGAGTTTGTGACGGATCCTTCCAGGGAAAGTTCAGAGCACCGTCAAGATGAAGGCGACTGCGATGAGCCTCCCGACAAACCCTAAAGGATATTTAATTTCTGCTATCATCAAGAGATTTCCAACCAAAGAGCCAATAACCCTCAATATAGTCCCTGAGAGAAAAGAAGGATCGGAGCATCTCTGAGATGAAGGAGTTTGTGACGTACCCTTCCCCCCAAAAAAAAAAGAGAGAGAAAAAAGTCAGAACATCTCCAAAATGAAGGATGATGTAATCCCCAAAAAGCCCAAGAGAGCTCTAATTCTGCCAATAAAGAAAAAAAGTGGGCAGAAAGATCATCATGAGAAAAGAATCCCAGGATATCAGACTGCCAAATTTGCCAAAAAATCTTCTTTAATTTTGTGAAATTCTATTATCAATATTCTTTCACCAATTGCTCTCACAATATCAAGAATACTCTCTTTTCTGCTCATATCAAGGAAATTGATAGCTTCCTTGAAAAAAAGCCAATTGCAAGCAATTTGAATTCGAATCTTGATTCTATGGAGTTAAGCCCAATCGGAGGTAATACTTCAGGTAGAAAAGAGGAAAGATTTTCATACCAATATACATCAATTACAAGCATTTTGAATCAACAAACAATTTTTAACATTTTGGCAATATTTTCTTACTATCTTGACATGAAGTGAAGAGCTTGATGTCCATCTTAACACATCCTGATATCACCTTTTACCTCCTTGAGAGAGTAACATTTATCATCTTTCGCGTTGTTGAAAGATTAGCCTTTTCTGTGAAAGGATCGCCTTTGTTATCTTTCGCGTTGTCGAAAGAATTCATCTTTTGCGTTTTCAAAAGAATCGCCTTACTCCTTTGGATCGCCTTATCGTCTTTTGCGTTGTTAAAAGAATCGCCTTGTTCCTTTGGATCGCCTTTTCCATCTTTCGCGTTGTCGAAAGAATTCATCTTTTGCGTTGTCAAAAGAATCGCCTTACTCCTTTGGATCGCCTTATCGTCTTTCGCGTTGTTGAAAGAATCGCCTTGTTCCTTTGGATCGCCTTGTCATCTTTCGCATTGTCGAAAGAATTCATCTTTTGCGTTGTCAACAGAATCGCCTTGCTCCTTTGGATCGCCTTATCGTCTTTCGCGTTGTTGAAAGAATCGCCTTGCTCCTTTGGATCGCCTTTTCCCATCTTTCGCGTTGTCGAAAGAATTCATCTTTTGCGTTGTCAAAAGAATCGCCATACTCCTTTGGATCGCCTTATCATCTTTCGCGTTGTTGAAAGAATCGCCTTGCTCCTTTGGATCGCCTTTTTCCATCTTTCGCGTTGTCGAAAGAATTCATCTTTTGCGTTGTCAAAAGAATCGCCTTACTCCTTTGGATCGCCTTGTCATCTTTCGCGTTGTTGAAAGAATCGCCTTGTTCCTTTGGATCGCCTTTTCCCATCTTTCGCGTTGTCGAAAGAATTCATCTTTTGCGTTGTCAAAAGAATCGCCTTACTCCTTTGGATCGCCTTATCATCTTTCGCGTTGTTGAAAGAATCGCCTTGCTCCTTTGGATCGCCTTTTTCCATCTTTCGCGTTGTCGAAAGAATTCATCTTTTGCGTTGTCAAAAGAATCGCCTTACTCCTTTGGATCGCCTTATCATCTTTCGCGTTGTTGAAAGAATCGCCTTGTTCCTTTGGATCGCCTTTTTCCATCTTTCGCGTTGTCGAAAGAATTCATCTTTTGCGTTGTCAAAAGAATCGCCTTACTCCTTTGGATCGCTTTGTCATCTTTCGCGTTGTTGAAAGAATCGCCTTATTCCTTTGGATCGCCTTTTCCCATCTTTCGCGTTGTCGAAAGAATTCATCTTTTGCGTTGTCAAAAGAATCGCCTTACTCCTTTGGATCGCCTTATCATCTTTCGCGTTGTTGAAAGAATCGCCTTGCTCCATTGGATCGCCTTTTTCCATCTTTCGCGTTGTCGAAAGAATTCATCTTTTGCGTTGTCAAAAGAATCGCCTTACTCCTTTGGATCGCCTTGTCATCTTTCGCGTTGTTGAAAGAATCGCCTTGCTCCTCTGGATCGCCTTGTCATCTTTCGCGTTGTCGAAAGAATTCATCTTTTGCGTTGTCAAAAGAATCGCCTTACTCCTTTGGATCGCCTTGTCATCTTTTGCGTTGTTGAAAGAATTGCCTTGTTCCTTTGGATCGCCTTGTTATCTTTCGCGTTGTCGAAAGAATTCATCTTTCGTGTTGTTGAAAGAGTCACCTTATTCCTCTTCAAGAAAATTGTCTTATTCACCATCCAACTTACCATTTTCATTTCACTTCCCAATCAGGATAAGGGTACAAACCTGAGCCTCCTTTGATGAGGTATTTCATTTTCTGCCCAATCAGGATAAGGGTACAAACCTGAGCCTCCTTTGATGAGGTATTTCATTTTCTTCCCAATCAGGTTAAGGGTATAAACCTGAGCCTCCTTTGATGAGGTATTTCATTTTCCGCCCAATCAGGATAAGGGTACAAACCTGAGCCCCCTTTGATGAGGTATTTCATTTTTCTGCCCAATCAGGATAAGGGTACAAACCTGAGCCTCCTTTGATGAGGTATTTCATCAGGTTAAGGGTCAAACCTGAGCTTCGTTTCTACACGAGGTATTTCCCGTCCCATCCAGGTTAAGGGCAAAACCTGAATCTCACTTCTTTTGAAGTAAAATTTTCTTCTTTATTCTTCACTTCATATCTACCATTTTCATCAGGGCTAATTTCTTCATACCCAGTCAGATCCTTCAAACTGGGGCATTTTTATAGCCAAAATTTGGTGTGTTTTTCTTTGCCACTAAGCTCGTCTTCCAGCCGGCTTAGTAGCAAAGAGGGGCATCTGTAAACACCCCAAATTTTGCTCATCCATTCTCAAATAACCCTCCTCGTATAGTGCCAACCCTGTCAGGTCAGTGTAGGAGTCAAAGCCCGAGTCAGTTTCAGAAAATCACCATTTTACCCATTTTCATTAGGAAAATTACCATTTTACCCCTAGGTCATCCCAGACCCCAGTCAGTCGGAGTCAACCAAGCTCATTGGTCAGTTTAGGACAGTTAAAATATCAGTCATCTCAAGCTCATCTGAGCTCACAATGAACATACCATTTTCATTTCTGACCATTCCTGCCAAAATGGGATCATTTCTTCAAAAATGAGCTCATTTCTCACTTGAATCCAAGCCAATTGTCTCCAAGTCAGTCATTCCCAGTCAGTCATGTTCCCCAGAGTCTAACTTGAGCTTACCAGAAGTTCAAGTGCTCCAGTTTCAGTTCAAAACCATTTCCAAGTGTCTAGGAGCCCATTTTAGTCCATTTTAGCTCTTTCAGCTGAAATTGAGCTGAGTTCAGTCAATTGAGCTAGTGTTCAAGATTTGATTTTAGTTCATATCAGTATTACTGACCTTTGTTCTAGCTCAAACCTAACTCAGGTTCGTAATTGACTTCGCTCCAGTGATCATTCTGTACCATTTCTCTAAAAATGGCAACTTTTCTTGAAAATTCAGTCGGAAAGGTCAGTTGAGTCAATATCATTGTCAGCTCATTGGAGTTCTGAAACTCTAAAACCCAACTCAATCTAGCTCATCTCAGTTCAATCCAGCTTGAACCCCAATTTTCAGTGTCGCTCTGACCCAGTAGAGTCCCGAAAACCATTTCTTGAGCTATTTTGCAAATTTTATCAATTTTAATGCTTTTTAAACTGGTACAAGTGTCAATCGGGGTCTGACATCCAAAATTTCTTCATTCAAGGTCTGCATTTCGCATGTCATTTCTCATCATTTCATATCATTTCTCATCATTTCATAACATTTCATAACATTTCATAACATTTCATCACATTTCATTCCATTTTCGAAGTCCAGAACTCCAGTTTTATAAATTTCAATCCAGATCAAGTTTCAAAAGCTTTTAGAAATCAATTTCAAACCCCGGGTTTTTAAAATTAACATTTTTACCCCCAAGAGTCTAAATTTAAAAATATTTTCTCAAGAAAAATAATCTGGATTTATTTCAAACTCAAAATTTTGAATTCTACACTGGATTTGCTTCGCAACGGGGTATTGAACTTCAAAATCCGAGCTCGTTTCAAAAACTGCCAAAAATAACTCATTTTGTCTGAAAATAGATTTGGAAGCATTTTCTCGAGAAAAACAATTTGGATTTCTTCCAAAATTAAATTTTTAAACTCTACATTGGATTTGCTTCGCAACGAGGTATTGAACTTCAAAATCCGAGCTTGTTTCAAAAACTGCCAAAAATAGCTCGTTCCGTCTGGAAACTTTCTAAAAAGACTATTTTACCCCTCTAATCGTCAAAATGAATTTCAAAAGTGGAATTTGGACCCGCTCTGAGATGGCCCATTCATTTACTTTTCTATTTTATAAAAAAAAATGTTTCTTTTTATTTGTTTGTTTTTGTTTTTATTAATTTTTATTTATTTATTTTATTTTAGAGAGGTGGGACCCACAAGATGGTCACCCAAACCTCCAGCCCCACTTTCCATTTTTTTCTCATTTTTTCTTTCCCTTTTCCTTTTTCCCTCCTTTTCTTTCTTTCCTTTTCTTTTTCTTTTTCTTCCTTTTCTTTTTCTTCTTTTCTTCCCTTTCTTTCCTTTCTTCCTTCCTTCCTTTCCCTCTTGCCCAGCCATTCACGTAAAGGGTTCTCTCCCCCTTTCCCCTTTTCATTAAACCCTAGGTAAAAGCCAATTAAAACCTAAGTTCTAAAACAAAAAAGAAAAAAAGGAGCAAGAGGCTACGGCTGACCCATTTTCCCCTTAACGCACCTCTCTCTCTTTTTCTCTCTCTCTCTCTCCCTTTAGCTATCTTCTTCTCTCCTTGGCTGCTACAGCCACAGCAGCCTTCCAACCTCCAGCAGCACCTTAGCTTCAGCCACCACAGCAACCAAGCTTCCTCCTTCACCCCCATCTTTCCCAGCCGGTGCTTCCTTGGCAGCTCCTTTGGATTCAAGCTATCAACAGCAACCTCCATTGCTCCACCTTCACCACCTCCACAGCAGCATAGCAGCTCCAACATCTCCACCACAGCTTCAACACCCCCAGCACTTTGGAAGCCTTTTCTGCAATCGGTTTCAGCCACATCCACAGCAGCCATCATCGAACTCCATCTTGCAACAACCACCTCTTCCAAGAGCTCCTCTAGCCGAACCCCTACCCAACTTCAACCACCTTCACGCCCAATAGCTGGTCCAGCATATACAAGGAAGCATCCCTTTTCAGTTGGTGTCATCTTCCTTCAATTGATCCAAACTAACCCAAGGTAAGATATTCATTTTGTTTTTTTGTTTTTTTTATTATTATTATTTTCATTTGTTTTCCTTGTTTCATGTTGTTGCTATTGAGGGAAAATGATCCATCCAATCAATGGACCAGATCCTCCCTTCTCATAGCCATAAAAATAAATATGATTTGTCTCTCTGAATTTTTCATGTTTCATTCCATGTTTTAGATAAATTTTATGTTTTATGTATTGCATTTAGTCTCATTTCTCCGTTTCTTGTTATTTAGCTCAATTTAATTGATAGTTCATCATGTTTTATTTTAGATATCCACTTTAGCTATGATTTCATATAAAAAATTTCGTTCAAAAATCCTAAATTTTTTGTGATAGTTACAATTATCTGTCTGTGATATCCTGCAAAAAAATTAAAATCCATTTGAGCTTTACATCCTTATTAAACAAATCAAACCCTATATCGGGTTTTCTGTCCTTTTAAATTTCCAGTTTGAGCTTTAGCAGACAAGAACCTCCGACACCACCCTCGTGGGAGATCCGGATTGTTCTAAAAAAATCACATTGGATTTACAATTGAATCTACTTATGATCTGGAAATTTTGAGGATTTTCCTGACAATTTTGACCTCTGTAAAAAATCGGATTTCTCAGACCCCTGGGAAAATATCGATTTTCTTTCGTCAGGGTATAGACAGACCCTAATGCACCAAGTCCACCCAATCGGTAATTCTTCTGCAAAAACTTTCAACATAAAAGTTTTTCCTAACATAATTTCCTGTCATTTCCTAAAATTTGAGAATTTTTGGATCTGTTTTATTATTTTTCCCGGATTTTCTTTTTCTGTCTAACAGATTCCAATGTCCAGAAATTCCAGAGATTTAGGTCTCTGATAACAGTATGGCCTTTTCCAAACCGTAATCCGAATCCCAATGGTGTAAAAATATCAAATCTTCCTATTTTTGTCAGGGACATTTTCCCACAATTTCAGCCATTTTCCCATCTGTATGCTATTTTTCCTATATTTTCTACCGAAACCTGTCTGTTTCCTTCATTTACTAGAGTCGCCGGATTCCGATCCGACTTGCCGGAGTGGCACAGCTCCGACCATAGGTCAAAAACAGAAAGTGTAAAAAGCAAAAATTCTTGCCTTACTGTCCTCTGTCACCCCATAAAATTTGGGAAATTTTTATGGAAATTTGATATCCTAAACCCCCTTTAGAATCAACATTTTAGGCAAAAATCACAAAATTTAGGGTTTTTATTTGAATTTCCATATTTAAAAATATAAAAAAATTAGATTTTAGAGATCCATTATGTTTCTAGGGTTATTTTAGGTGTCCATGCCAAATTTGGCTTAATTCCAAGTTCATTTGCTCCATGTGTTAGTTTATCTTTAAATTCAGAAGCGAAAATCAGGTGAAAATCAGGTTAAATTTGATATTTATGATATTTTCGCCATTTTAGGGTTTTTATCATGTACATAAGCATGTAGAATCATATTAGGGTTAATTTTAATGTCATTTTCATTTCATATTTTTCAATTTTACAAAATTTATTTCAGAAAACCCTGGTTTCAAGGCCATAGTCTTGTTATTGGGGGTATTTTGGACATTTTGGGCTAAATTTCGAAATTTCAATTTCTAATTCTCCAAAATTTCATGCATATCATCATATTTTATCATATTATGTTTGATTTATTTCATTTGATTTTCAAATTTCCAAAATTTACAAAAATTCTTTCAGAAAACCCTGATTTCAAGGTCATCAGGGGTATTTTGGTCATTTTGACCCCAATTTCGAATTTTCAAGTTTATTTTTGAAATTTATTTATTATTTATCATGTTTATATCAAAGGGGGTATGAATCTGGGTTTATATCTGAATAATATCCGATAATTTTTCATATTTTCGGATAAATTCAGAAAAACCTACATTTTTGTGCTAACTTTATTTTCCCAAGTTTTGCAGGAATATTCAAGAAAAAGACTTAGCCATGTTATTTCTTTTATTTCAATTCAATGTAAAAAATCAATGTAATATTTGGAATAAGAGTTACATTTCTGCTTAGAATAGGGTTGCATTGCATATAGTTTAATTTCTGCAAAAATTAATATGTGATATATGATTCATGCACATTATTTCAAATTCACTATGGTTTATACGAATGGCACGTGCACAAACTTTTATGGAGTTTATAAACTCGGTGGGATTCGTATTTATGGCCATAGTCAGAATACGAAGAAAACAAAGATTTATGATCTTCGTATTAGCCACATTCAGCCTACACACTTAGGCTAACTTCAAAATGCACTGCATTTTTTAAAGTTTTAAAAGGATTTCCCAATTCCTCAATGAAATTCCCTTTTCAAATTCATATTCATTCATTCATATCATTCAAATTGCATTATTCTCAAATTCATTTTCCAATTTCAATTTCAGAAAATTCAGCTTTCTCAAGAATTCCCAAGTCTTTCTCAGGATCTGATTTTCTCAAAATCCTGAGTTTTCAAAAGAGATTTCAAAGCATTTCCCAAGTTCAAACCAAGATTTTTCAATGTTTTAAAATTCTCAAATTTCAAAATCCCAAGTTTTCAAAATTCGATTTTCTCAGATTTCCTATTTTCCTGAGAACCCAGTTTTCCTGAGAATTCATTCTCCTTTTCAGAAATCCTTTTCCAATGAATTTTCTGATTTTCCCAGCATTTCTCAAATCCATTTTCTCATAAAATCAATTCCAAGTTTCCAATCTCAAAACCAATTTTCTCAGATTTTTAAGCTTTCCTGAGAAATCACTTTCCAATGCAAATTTCTGATTTTCAATGAACTTCAATGATTTTCCCAGGAATCCCAATTTCAAGTACTGTTCCAATCATTTTTCCAGCATATTTCAATTTTCCAAAGCAAACATCATGTTTCTCAAACTTGCATTATTTTCAAAATTTCATAGCACAAGCCTGATTCTTTGTGCATTCTAGGAAAAATAGAGCATAATTTAGATATTTGAGTCGAGTTAAAGCACATAATTGGTCCTTGGTTCAATTACCCCTGGTAAAGGCGCCAGGAACGGTTGAACCTCGTACCGACAGGCGGATCCCATTCCACGGAATTTTCTCGCAAATTTTCAAAACGGAGGCGAGTAATTTTTAAAACCATTTTCAAAACTTTGGTCGAGTTTGACTCGCGAAATTCATTTCTCTCTCGCAAGGGAGGAAAAAAATTTTGCGATGATAACAACGTCCAAATCTTTTCTTGTCTCTGTTGATCCCTAGTCCGACCTCACCTGGCCAAAATCTTGATGTATATCTTAGGCCATTGATTGATGAACTAAAAGTATTGTGGGATGACGGTGTTACCACGTATGATGCCCACAAAAAACAAAATTTCAATATGAAGGTCGTTGTTCTATGGACAATCAGTGACTTCCCTGCATATGGTATGCTATCTGGTTGGAGCACACATGGGAGGTTGGCTTGTTCGTACTGCATGGAGGATTCCAAAGCTTTTAGATTGAGGCATGGAAGGAAGCCTTACTGGTTTGAGTGTCATCGTTGATTTCTGCCAAGCGATCATCCGTTCCGACGACAAAAGAATGTGTTTAAAGCAGGCACAACTGAAACAGAAGGTTCATCCTCAAGATTGTTCGGCATAGAGATTCTAAGAAGATTGCGATACTTTTCAAATGTATTAACAGATGCCCGCAGTCCTACACCCTTCCGTGGATTTGGGAAGGATCACAATTGGACAAAAAAAACTATTTTTTGGGAACTACCGTATTGGCTGACCCTATTGATACGACATAATTTGGATGTGATGCATGTAGAGAAAAATGTGTTTGATAATGTGTTCAATACAGTAATGAATATTAAAGGAAAAATGAAGGATAATCCGAAGGCTCATATGGATTTAAAATTAATATATAAAAGACCAGAATTAGAACTCAAAGAGTATAATGGCAAAGTACTGAAACCAAAGGCAAAGTACGTGCTCAGACCTGATCAAATAAAACATGTATGTCAATGGTTTAGACAATTGAGATTTCCAGATGGATATGTCTCTAACATTGATCGGGCTGTGAAGATTGACGATGGATAGTTATATGGGTTGAAGAGCCATGATTGTCATATCTTTATGCAACGATTGATACCCCTAGCATTCCATGATATGTTAGACAAACCTATATAGGGGGTATTGTCTGAGTTGAGTGGATTTTTCAGAACATTGTGCGCATCGGAGGTCGTTGTATCAAATGTAAAGAATCTCGAGGACTCTGTCATCACCACTGTTTGTCTGCTAGAAAAGATATTTCCGCCAGCATTTTTCGATGTTATGGAACATTTGATCATACATCTGCCATATGAACTAAGGGTTGGTGGCCCTGTGCAATATCGATGGATGTACCCATTTGAAAGGTATATGTTTTTTATATTTGTCTCTTTAATGTCAGATATTTAAAATTTGAAATATATATTCTTGTCAGATGCATGTTCGACCTAAAAAAAAGGGTTCGTAATAAAGCAAGAGTAGAAGGCTCTATTTGTGAGGCGTACACTTTAGAAGAGATTTCAAATTTCTCATCTATGTACTTCAAACCTCATATTTCAACACGTTACACATGCCCGCCCCGTAACGATGATGGAGAATAAGTAACTGTAGCTGACAAGCTGTCGATATTTCAACCACTTGGGCATGCATTTGGTAGTTGCCGATCAAGGCTATTGACAGATCGAGAGCAAGATGCAGCACACATCTATATTCTTTTTAATTGCTCAGCGATCGACCCATACATCGAGTAAGTATATGTATATGCAACTCAATTATAAATCCTTTTATGTTCTATATGTGGATACATGGCTCGGTAATATAAGTATTTGTGGTTTGCAGACGATTTGATCTGGAGTTGCAAAGCAAAGTTTCACATCTCACTGATGCAGAAGTACAAAAAAAAAGTGAAACTAAGTTTGTGGAGTGGTTGAAACAGTTGGTAAAGAAGCTAACATAAATTTTATACTTATAAACAACACTAAGTTACTTAATTGATCGTGATCACAATCATTGTTTATGTCTGTGCGTAGGTTCGCCATGGTGATGTTAAAGATCAAGAAATATGTGATTTAGAAAATGGTCCGACCAAAGTTGTGCAATGCTACAACGGGTATATCGTAAATGGTTATCGATTCCATACAAAAGACTACGGTATAAACAAATCAACGATAAATAGTGGCGTGTGTGTCAAGGGTAGCAGCTACGGTGAAAATGAACATGATTATTACGGTGTTATAGAGGAAATAATGGAGTTGACTTACTTAGGCATGAATAATAGGGTAACTTTATTCAAGTGTCATTGGTTTGATTCAACTGCAACAAGACTCGACAAAGCTTCAAGCATTGTGGAGGTGAATCATAAATCCAGGTTTGGAACATATGAACCATTCATATTAGCCTCGCAAGCTCAACAAGTTTATTATACTTCATATCCGAGTATAAAAAAGTCAGATAGAAATGAATGGTGGGTAGTTTTCAAGGTGAAGTCCAAACTATATCCCAAGTATGATTAGTTACAGGAAGATGAGTTAGTTGAAGACAGCGATTACTATCAATCAGATGATGTTTATGACTTCGCTTATGGTCACGATGTTGCGCATGATATGCATGTCATATCTCCATTGGCCGATGAAACATTCATAGAGGAATGTGATCCAAATGATGTACCAAGTGGATGGGCAAACAATGAAGAAGAAGAAGAAGAAGAAGAAAGTCAAACTAGTGACAAGGAAGAATTCTCAAGCTAGTGAGCAAAATCTTATACTACAAACCTCTATTTAAATGCATTGCAATACTTGATGTGAGTTGTATTGCAATACTTGGTGTGAATGATTAAAAATTTTATTTGAATGTATTGTAATACTTGATACGAATGATTCAAATGCATTGCAATACTTGGTGTGAATGATTAAAAATTTTATTTAAATGTATTGTAATACTTGATACGAATGATTCGAATGCATTGCAATACTTGATGTGAACGATTTGAATTATTTGAATGTATTGTAATACTTGATGCAAATGCATGAGTTGTATTACAACACTTGATGTGAATGATTAAAAATTTTATTTGAATGTATTGTGATACTTGATACGAATGATTTGAATGCATTGTAATACTTGATGTGAATGATTTGAATTATTTGAATGTATTGTAATACTTGATACGAATGATTCGAATGCATTGCAATACTTGGTGTGAATGATTTCAATTATTTGAATATATTATAATTTATGCAACGAATGATTTGAATGCATTGTAATACTTGATGTGAATGATTTGAATTATTTGAATGTATTGTAATACTTGATACAAATGATTCGAATGCATTGCAATACTTGGTGTGAATGATTTCAATTATTTGAATATATTATAATTTATGCAACGAATTATTTGAATGCATTGTAATACTTGATGTGAATGATTTGAATTATTTGAATATATTGTAATACTTGATACGAATGATTCGAATGCATTGCAATACTTGGTGTGAATGATTTCAATTATTTGAATGTATTATAATTTATGCAACGAATGATTTGAATTATTGCAATACTTGATGTGAATGATTTGAATTATTTGAATGCATTGTAATATTTGATGCGAATGATTTGAATGCATTGCAATGCTTGATGTGAATGACTTGAATGCATTGTAATACTTGATGTGAATTATTTGAATGTATTGTATGACATATGTTATTTGTTAGAATATGGTTCATGGAGGTTATAGTGGTCACTCATCCAGTAGTAGTCAGGCTCAGCCTTCATCTTCACGGGCTCCTGTGATAGGTATAACATATAACTAATTGGATGCTTGATTAGTTCAAATGCGCATTCTGAGAATTTCTAACGTATTTTTTTACAGATGATGTTGCGTCTGTACACGACCCACCTACACCAGTTGATCACACAAGTCAAGAGCCAACACAGGAAACAGGGTCTTCTCAGGCTGGCACAAGAAGACTCATTCGAATAGTGTATATCGATAATCGACCGTAAGTATTTTGTTTTCAATTATTGCATATCTTATAAATATTTTATATTGATATTTACTGTGTAACAATTCATGTGCAACACGAGGTTTGAGCCACAAGAAGTAGTACGGGAGATTAGGAATTCACTTCTTCAACATCTACCAGGACTGGTTGCTCAATGGAAAGAGTACCCAAAGGAGGTGTTAGACAGATTGTGGTCCTCATTCATGGTATACAGTTGTTCCTCATAGTTAATGTGTTTCATATTTAATTTATTTAAGTAATGTCTACTAACTTTCTGAAAATATTTATAGGCTTCGAATCGCTTCGCAACTACGGTGGAAGAAAATGATGCAAGGAAGGTGTGGCAGAAGGTGGCTGTCAATCGATTTGCAGACATGTTGCACACTATGAAGACTGCAGCAAAAAAAGCATCTGGCGTAGTAGATGATCCATTACTGTGGAAGGGCCATGGCCCTATTACTATCAGGAGAAATTACTAGGATGAAATATGTGATAAGTGGGCGGGAGATGCATTTAGAAATCGCTCTGCGAAGGCTGCACAAAATCGATCGAAGATGCCCGAAGCCCATCTACACACAGGTGGATCTAAGATATTTGGGAGCTACCTGAAGAAAATGATAACTTATCAATATATAATATTAATTTTATAAGTATTGTTGCAAACTTGTGTACTAAATCTTTTGTCATTTAACTTCGCAAGAAGCAGAAAAAGGAGGCAGTGTACCATATAAGGATGTGTTTGTTGAAACACATAAACGGAAGACCACGGGAGTCTTCGTATCAGAGAAGGCGAGAACGACAACGGTATGTATTTATTCTATTAATAATCATTGCAATATATATGCAAGTTATCATAATGTTATCATTAATTATTAATGAATACTTTAAACATTATTTTGTAGGAGGCATATGAGCAACAGATGGTAGAGCAATATGGCGATGACGCTACTCAGCATCCATCATTTGATCCTACAGCATGGGTGACTGCAGCAGGTGAACCCAAAAAAGGTCGCGTGTTCGGGTTTGGGAGTAATATGAACACTTCACCAGTTATTGCTTCTTCCAGTTACGGCTCATCGACTTCTTGCGCCGACATAAGCTCCAAGCAACAGACTATCCTTTCTGGTGATGATGTACGCCAGATCGTTACGGAATCACTGAATAACTACTTCCATGACACTGTCGCCCCCTTTCTTCGAAATGAGATCAACAATCTTGTTCTGAACAGGGGATCTTCGACTCCAGGTCCCTCTCAGGTATAATCACATATTCAGTTTTTTGTCTGCCTTAGAATACATATGAGCATAATCAAATCACATATATAACTTTTTGACTGCCTTAGAGCACATATGAGCATGATAGAATCAGATATAGAGTTTTTTGCCTGCCTTAGAGCACATATGAGCATGCTATAATAACATATAGAGTTTTTTATTGCCTTAGAGCACATATGAGCATGCTATAATCACATATTCAGTTTTTTGACTGCCTAATAAGAACACATATGAGCATGATAGAAACACATATCAAGTTTTTTTTACTGCCTTAGAACACATATGAGCATGATAGAATCACATATAAAGTTTTTTTGACTGCCTTAGAACACATATGAGCATGCTATAATCACATATAAAGTTTTTTTGACTGCCTTAGAACACATATGAGCATGCTATAATCACATATTCAGTTTTTTTGACTGCCTAAGAACACATATGAGCATGTTATAATCACATATTCCATTTTTTGACTGCCTTAGCACACATATGAGCATGATAGAATCACATATAGAGTTTTTTTATTGCCTTAGAGCACATATGAGCATGCTATAATCACATATAAAGTTTTTTTGCCTGCCTTAGAGCACATATGAGCATGTTATAATCACATATTCAATTTTTTTACTGCCTAAGAACACATATGAGCATGTTATAATCACATTTTCAGTTTTTTGACTGCCTTAAAATACATATGAGCATGTTATAATCACATATTCAGTTTTTTTGACTGTCTTAGAACACATATGAGCATGCTATAATCACATATTCAGTTTTTTGACTGCCTTAGAGCACATATGAGCATATTATAATCACATATTCAGTTTTTTGACTGCCTTAGCACACATATGAGCATGATAGAATCACATATAAAGTTTTTTTATTGCCTTAGAGCACATATGAGCATGCTATAATCATATATAAAGTTTTTTTGCCTGCCTTAGAGCACATATGAGCATGTTATAATCACATATTCAGTTTTTTGACTGCCTAAGAGCACATATGAGCATGATAGAATCACATATAGAGTTTTTTTATTGCCTTAGAACACACATGAGCACATGATAGAATCACATATAGAGTGTAATTTATTTCATTATATTTTGTTTATCAATACTGACTGTTCTTTTCTTGTGTAGGCTGCTAGCGATAATCAGCGTAGCGGAGTTGAAGGGACAGATAAAGACAATGAACAAGAAGACGCACAAAATCTTGGCGATGATTAGAGAACTGTGTTGAAGAAGTTCTATTTTTTTATGTTTCCTAATTGTAATTGTTGAATTGTAAATAATTAAACTTGTTAATTTTAAGGTGGAACGATTAATTGTTGTAGATTCTTGTTATATAGAATTTTTTGTGTGGTTTGTTTTTTATTTACAGGAAATATAAATTGTACAGTTCTCGGTATTTAATTTTCAAATAAATTTTTTTAAATTTTTTTTCGTGTTTGCGACGGATTAGCGACGGAACCATCCGTCGCTATTCATATAAATCTAGCGACGGCATAGCGACGGAAGTAAATCCATCGCCAAGCCGTGGTCGCCGTTTAGTACCGGCGGATTGGCGACGGAATACAGCGCTCGTTAGTCCGTCGCAATTAGCGACGGACCGGGCAACGGAATAAATCCGTCGCCAGTTAGCGTCGAAAAAATCGTGACATAATCATTCTGTCGCCTCGTTGTCGCTAATCCGTCGCTACGCCTGTTAGCGACGGATTAGCGACAGAATGTGGTCGTTGCTAATCTGCTGCTTTGTTGTAATGGTTGAGAGTTCGGATTCCCTGGCGATTTCGAGCGTAACTGTGAAGCCTTCATCCCGCTACAAATTCGGCCCCGTGCAAGGTGGCTTCCCAACACATGGGTCCATTAATTAGGTGGAAAACTTCTAAGACTAATTTATAAAGCATTTATGAAATCTTGAATTTACATTTTCAAAATCGTTACTACCCAAGGAAAAGTTTAACTCAAGGAATAAGCTCAAGAACCAAGGAAACTCTACTGCTCAGGGGACTCTGTTTTCATTCAGTTATTTCTAATTGTTTTCCCATATGTTTTAATTCATATTCTGTCGTTGCTCTTAACTATTGTTGTTCCTATTACCTGATGGGTAGTAACGATTTCGAAAATGTAAATTCAAAATTTCATAAATGTTTTATAAATTCGTCTTAGATGTTTTCCACCTAAAATAGCTTATGTGGAGCATTTCAGCCTTTGGCAAATTATTTGTGATGTGTGTTAAGAGATCTATCAACTCGTTGATTGTTTGAAAGTTTTGTGAAGTTGGAATTCTAGATTCTAAATCTTTCTAATAGTTATGGTATTCCATTTCAATTTTATCAGGTCTCAGAGGGAGAACTAGCTATTGAAAGCCATACATTTCCCAAAACAGAGAGCTACTGTGGGACTTGTGCAATTTGTTTGCTAGAGATATTGCTTGAAGAAACTGCACATGTAAAAGGTTGCGATCATGCATACTGGTTTGTCTAAGCATCTCAAACTCTGGTGACATGATGCATGCACAATGTTGCGTTTATTCATTTATTTTCCTCTTTTAATCTTTTTTTTTCTTAAAATGGAATATGGAGGACATGGATGAAATGAGATTGCATCTTAAGGTTAAGGATCATGGTTCAGCTCCCATTAACATAACAAAAGATTCTTAAATCAGAATCTTTTAATATGTAAATTTGTAAAGGAAGAGTAAATTCAGGGAAATATTGGGCAATGAATGCACAGCAGGTGCGTGCAATATGTTTCGTATTAAACTGTTTCAATACCACTTAACAGTTGTGAAGATCATTTGATTATATAGCTATTTCTGCTTCAAGCATCTCAAATAAGAAAAGGTATTAAATGCATTTTCTGTTGTTTGCACGTGAGGATTTAGATCTGTGGCTTAAAAGACGCAGGAAAATGAAAGAATCAATGGACCCATTCACCATGGTTCCCAAATTATGTCTCTTTTCTCTGGCATAATGTTCCTTTCTGGTCTATATCATCATTTTTGTCCTCACAAACCTGTAGTTGGACACATGGTGTCTGGATGTTTTTTCTGATCATTCTTTTGGCCTGTTCAGGTAACTTATATTCTTTTTATCTCTTCTAACCTGTGCGTGCATATGACATGCTTATTTTAATAAAACTATCAAACCCTGATGATCCATTTCTAAGATTGGTTAAAGTAGTTTCTTGCTCTCCTTGAAAAATAAAGCTCTTCAAGGTTGAAGTTGAACTCAAGTTGCTGTTCCTTAATTGTATTTTTTTGTGAACTGATATTTGTGTTTGTTGGAAAATCTATGATTATATTGCTTCAATCTTTAGTGTCAATTGTGGTTGGATTATTAATTGATGATTTTTTTTTTGGTACAGTTTTTTAAAAAATGAGTACAATTGCTGCTGGTTCTAAGTAGAAGTAGGAAATATCTCAATTCAAAACTTTGAAACAACAATGTGATACATGTCCCTGTTTCGTCTGCAACTAGGAAAAGGAGTAAACTAAGGACTTTCTTCTTCACTCTTCGTTTTCCCTCTTATTTTATACAGTGTGGCATCACTATGCATTTGTGCCCACCCTGACTTAAATCCCGCCCCTGGGTTGCGGGAAAGGCAGAGAGGGGACGACAGTGGGGTCGCGGGGAGGGGCGGAGCCGCGGGGAGGAAGGAGAAGGGGCCACAGTGGTGGGGGTCGCGGGGGAGGAAGGAGGGCCGGGGAGAAAGAGAGCACAAATCAGGGCTGGGCGTTGATTTGGGAAAGGGGAGGTCATCGGCCCCCTTTGGGTTGGATCGAGCACCCGTGCCCCACTGGGCACTGCCCATGTACCCTGCGGGACAGTGTGGGCACTGCCTACCCTGACCCATATACCCCTTTGTGGAGATGAGCATTAGCTTCTGACCATGATGAAACAGCGATGGCTCCGAAATAGTTATCATAGGCTTCCTCCCTACGTAAATGTGTAGCCAAACTGAGGCTTAGCTTCCTTTCATACAAAAGTTATGTCACAAACATAGTGACAAAAGTTAAAAACTGCAAAATATCGGCAGCCAAATTGCACATTTTTTTTTTTAAATCTCATGTTCTTTTGGCAAAATCTCAGCAATAAAAAATAATTTTAAAATATAAAAAAATATTTTTTATAAAGAAATAGAAATAAAAAAATATTTAAAAATAAAACCACAGTTTTTTGCATGTTGATAAAAACATAAATATCATGATTAAAATGCGATATTTATGTTTTTGATGGAAAAAACTTTCGGGTAATTTTTCACAAGATTTTCATAAATAAATCTCAGAAGATTTTGTCAAAGATACATACATGTATGATCGGACACATGCTTCGAGTTCGAGGCACTATTTTTTTTTTTTTTTTATGAAGAGGGACCCTCATCGAGAACTGTGCCACTTAATGAACCCACTCTCCAACGAGGCAAACCTCTGGTAGAGCCCACAACCACCTTACTTCGCATGGCCTGCCTTCGATATTCGCAAGCGGGGTTTGATCCTGCACCTCCATTTCAACACCTTCACAAATCACAACCACCCCGCTGGCCATGCAGGCAACCCCTACAGCGGTGATACTAGTTAGAGGGATAGTTTATAAAAAAATTAAAAAGTAAGACATGAGGGTCCAGAATTTTTAATTTATTAATGAATAAAAATATTGTTTTGATATTTTAATATGTAAAAATACATTTTGTTTGAAATACGATAAAAATTTTAAAAAGTAATTACATAATGTGTTAGGTGATATTTAGGGTTGAATGAAATGTCTGGATGGTTGGGTCACACTATCATAACCGTGGGTCTCACTCAGGTTCGACTCTTACAGGGTTTATCCTCCAGCTTGCGTATAAAATAACAAATAAATAAATAACCAGGTTGATGTTGTCAAACAAAGAAATGTTCATGGAAGAAATGCTCCATCTCATCATCATCATCAACTTGGCAATGCTTCACATGAAGCCTGAAAGTAACTAATAACCACAAGACTCTGTACTTGTTGCTCCAATGCGTGAAACTTCTGACCACACGTTTACCAAAGGTTTACCTATTGAAAAATAAGCTTGATCTTTTGTCAATTGTTGAAGCCAATAAATTTCACATATTATAGACTAAAGCTCGTCAATGTCATTGGGTAATTGCAGATTATGGAATACTGTAATAAGATGACAATTCGAGGATAAGAATATAGCTTATAAGACCCATTAAAATGTAATAAACATTTGTAATATATTTAGTTAGTTATTCTAGCTGCATAGTCTAATTAGGATTAGGTTGTCTTTTTTAAGTGTTTTTTGACCAAGTCAAAAAGCACTTACTTCATTAGAATCGTTGGAGTCCAACTACTCCCTCTTGGCTCCTTATTGTGAGCATTATAAATATGGGGTAAAACTCCTTTGTACGTACAGTATACTTTTGTGTGGGCTTTATCCCACTTTAATGAGAAATATTTTTCACTCTTTCCTGTGTGCACTCTTTTATGTGTTTTGGTTTTTGTAAGTGTGTTGTATGAACCATTGTGTTCATTGTGAAAGATCATTTGTGAGCTTCTTTTTGAAGTTTCATTTGTGAATTTGATCTTCTTACATGGTATCAAAGTGACGGCTGTGATCAAGTCATTTATCTCGGTGCATTGGAAAGCATGTCACTCAAGTTTTGTAGAAGAAGAGACGTTCTTCCTCAAGTATATATAAAAGTGTGATCAAGTAACGCTTAGAGGTGTGTTCGTATCTATCATTCGTGGTAGAGTGCATATTCTTTTTCTACTCTTATTATTATTTTTCTTTTTTCTCCTTATTAAAACCTCATAAAATAGATGACAATAATAATGTCACAATTGAATCTATCAAGCTTAATGATTCAAACTACGTCACATGGGCTTCAATTATGAAGCACCTCATATGAAAAAAGGGGTTGTGGGGATTAGTAGATGGAGTCGACTCAGAACCTAAATTATCCTCACAAAGATCGAAGGTGAGAAAGAAATACATCTTACGACGGTAGAAAAGACTATAGTTATTACCACTTACGAGAAAAAGTAGAAAGAATGGAGAATAGGACATGTCAAGATTATGTCTTGGCTCATAAGTAGTGTGGATATAAAAAAATGTTCAAGTCTTGTAAAGTTTGAACATGCAAATGATGCTTGGGACTATCTTAAGAAAATGTATTCTCTTAAAGACATTGCACATGTGTGCAATCTACAACATCAAGTTCGGAATATGGTTCAAGGGGATAAAAGCATTAAAGAATACTATAATGGTTTGTTCGAGTTATGAAAAGATCGGATTTTGAAGCTACCAAGTTCATTCTTCTTCATCGAGGAAAGGTCTTTCCAATTGAAGATACAATAAAAGAATTGAGCATGAAGCAAAATCGGCTCAAAAGTAAAATTATCAAAAGTGATGATGACTCAATTCTAGTTGTATCTAGACCGAGAAATCATGTTCGCACTTACAAACCTCCAAACTATGGAAGAACGAATGATGAAAATGATTTTGAGAAGAAAAAAGTAATTTGTTACTACTGTCATGAGCCAGGACATGTAAAAACTTACTGTCCAAAACTGAAGAAACCATATAAAAAGAAAGTTGCCTCTGTCGGACCTCCACAAACATCCAATGAATCTTCTATTTGAAGCATGTCTCTAGCACAACTAGTGGAAGCACTTCAACCACTGCTCAAGGAGGCATCTTCCTCTACTGGAGTCGTGGTTTCTTCCATTAGCACCTCAGATCCAAATAAATCTCTTTGGCTTCTTGACTCAGGTACTTCTTTTCATATAACCCCAAATATTAATGTTTTATCTAAATGTTATAACTCAAATGGGTTAAATGTGTTTACTGCTGATGGAACATCTCTTGAAATTAAAGGAATAGGAAATTTTGAAAACTCTAAAACGTTTTGTATTTCACAAGTTAGATATATTCCTAAACTTAATTTAAACCTTTTATTCGTTTCACAATTAACTGTCCATGGATGTAAGTTTCCTTCTCCTCTCATGAATGTCGAGTGCAGGATCACCAGTCAGGGAAGCTGATTGGGGAAGGTCATAGAGAAGGAGGCTTGTACTATATGAATTTTTTGGATATATTTAAGAATACATTATGTTGTAGTGTTCAAAAGTTGACTTAGACTTATGACACAAGAGACTTGGACACCCTAGTGTATCCAAGCTCCAGTTATTTTTAAAGATAATTTTTTTTTATAATTTTGAGACCTTTAAATGTGAAAAGTGTATTTTGGGCAAAATAAAAAAACTATCATTTCAAAAGAGAACCTTTGTCTCTTCTTGACCATTAGAATTAATAAACTCAGATGTGTGGGGCCCCGCACCTATTAGCTCAGAAGGTAGCTTCATTTATTATATAATTTTCATAAATGATTTCACAAGACACACTTGGATCTATTTTCTTAAACACAAATCTGAAGACTTTTCACACTTTCAAATATTTCATCAGTTAGTTAAAAATCAATTCAAAGTTGATATTTTAATTTTTTGCACTGATTCAGGGGGGAGGATTTTTGTCCAAAGAATTTAAGGATTACTTAAACTTGAATGGCATTATAGATCAAAAATCATGTTCGTATACTCTATCTTCAACAAAATGGGTTAGCAGAAAAAAAAACATGGGCACATCATAGAAACAACAAGAACCTTATTAATCACACATCAAGTACCAAAGGTTTTTGGGTTGAAGTCACGTTAACCACAGTTTATCTTATCAACAGGATGCCATCATCTTCCTTAAACAATATATCTCTGGTTGAAAAACTTTTTAAAAAAATCCCAGATTACTCCATATTAGAGTTTTTTAGTGCAAACGCTTTGTTTTTTCAAACAAAATGATAAATTCTCTCCTTGTACTTTTTTAGGATATGCAAGTCACCAAAAAGGCTATAAATGCTTTGATCTCAAAACTAGAAAATTATATTTCTCAAGAAATGTATCCTTCTTAGAAAAAGAAAGTTTTTTTGAAAACATAAACTCTAAGGAAATAGATGAATATTCTTTTCTATTGGATCTAGTTCCAAAAATTGTTGAAGATGATATCGCAACAATCCAGAAGAACAACTCGATATGACAAATTTAGAAGCTCTTAATACTTCTTATTGCATTCAGTACTCTAGGCGAGGTAATTTAGAGACACCTTGTGCTCTCAAAAAATACACTAAAGAATAAGTATCCACTAGAAAGTCATCGAGTCTCTAAAGTTCCCAGAAAATTTATGTCGTATGAGTCTTTTTTACCAAAGTATCAAGCTTATATTGCATTAATATATTCTTATATAGAACCTTCTAACTATGATACAACAAAAGAACAATCTGAATGGGTCGAAGCAATGTTAGTAGAATTAAGAGCCTTAGAAAAAGCAAATACTTGACTATCCAAGATCTTTCATTTGGAAAAAAAGTCTATCGGATGTAGGTGGATGTACAAAGTAAAAACCAATAGTGATGGTACTCTTGAAAGGTTTAAGGCTTGTTTAGTTGTCAAAGGCTATTCCCAAGAATATGGAACAGATTATGAAGAAATATTTGTTTCAATTGCTAGAATGACCATAGTTAGGATCCTAATAACCCTAGCATCTTCAAAGAAATGACATATATATCAAATCGATGTTAAAAATGTATTCCTCAATGGGAACCTAGTTGAAGAAGTATATATGGAAGCACCACCACCTGAAACTAATATTTTCAAAGAAAATGTTTTTCGATTAAATAAAGCTTTATATGGACTTAAGCAAGCCCCAAAGGCTTGATATGATAAATTTAGCCAAGTTATGATTGATTTTGGTTTTTAATTTTATCTTACTGACACTGCGTTGTTTGTTTAAAATTTTAATGCAGGTATCATCATTCTTATTCTCTATGTAGATGACATCATCATCACGGGAAGTAACAAGCAAGGAGTTGCTAACATTAAAAATTTTCTCAAAACATTTTTTGAAATTAGTGATTTGGGTTTTTTAAAAAAAAATCTTAGCATAGAAGTTGCTTATTCTTCCAGAGGCTATTTGCTGACTTAGTCTAAATTTGCCTTGAATATTATTGGCAAGTCTGGTATCATGGTTGAAAAAAAGGTTGACACTCCTGAAGTTGTAGACATCAAAATGAAGATTGGTGATGGAAAATCACTTAAAAATCCAACATCTTACATACAACTTGTTGGGGCAATGTCTTACCTCTCTATTACCAGACCTGACATTGCATATGTCGTCCACACAGCGAGTCAATTTCAGCATGCCCCTACCACTGTTCATATGGGAGTTGTGTTACACATTATTCGATATATCAAAACTTTAATTTTTCGGGGATTTTTTTTATTTGCTTCTTCTTTCTTTGATTTAACTGCCTATACTGATGCAGATTGAGGAGATGATCTCAATGATTGATACTCAACTACTGAATTTTGTGTGTTTTTAGGTGAATAATTGATTTCATGGAGATGTAAGAAGCAACAAAATGTCTCTCTCTTGTCAACTGAAGCCGAATACAGAGTGATGGCTACAACCACTATGAAAGTGGTCTGGCTAAGGCATCTATTTCATGACATGGGTGTTGGAAGTACAGCAGTATCAAGACTATGTTGTGATAACAAAAATTCTATTTATATTGTCAGCAATCAGACATTCCACGAACGCACCAAGCATATCGAAATGGATTGTCACTACGTACGAGAGGAGTTCCTTCATGACACCATTGATCTACCATATGTTACATCAGAATATCAACTGACAGATTTTTTTTATCAAACCTCTCGTTGCTCCTCTGAGGGGGAGTGTTAAAATGTAATAAACATTTGTAATATATTTAGTTAGTTATTCTAACTGCATAGTCTAGTTAGTTTGTAATTAGGATTAGGTTGTCTTTTTTACTTTTTGGACTTTAGTGTTTTTTGACCAAGTCAAAAAGCACTTGTATCATTAGAGTCTTTTTGGACTTTAGTGTTTTTGACCAAGTCAAAAAGCACTTATTTCGTTAGAGTTGTTAGACTCCCAACAGCTCTATTAAGAGCCATTGGGAGTCCAACTACTCCCTCTTGGCTCTTTATTGTGAGCATTATAAATATGGGGTAAAACCCTTTTGTACAGTGTACTTTTGTGTGGGCTTTATCCCACTTTAATGAGAAATATTTTTCACTCTTTTGTGTGTGCACTCTTTTGAGCATTTCAGTTTTTGTAAGTATGTTGTATGAACCATTGCTTTCATTGTGAACGATCATTTGTGAGCTTTTTTTTGAAGTTCCGTTTGTGAGCTTCCTCTTCTTACAAGACCAAGCAAGCTGCACTACCTTAAAGCATGTTTCAACCTTTAAACAATTATTGAACAGTATGTTGGCAGCCCATGGATTTCAACCCAATCAAAATGAAGCTGTTTAAGGGCTGCTTAGTCTAACAATATTGGCCTAAAACGAGCTGGCATTGAGTCGAAACTTCACTATATGTGGACCATTATTCCACTCCATGATGGCAAGTTGACCCGCAAAACTCTCCTACGCGCTTATAATATCTTAATTTACCCTACGTCAAGTCAACTGCATGCATGAAATTTCTTACTCTATAGTCATGGTGATGTTTGAGCCTATAAATGCATATATCAATGAACTTTATACATGTTCAAGCTTGGAGTCGCAAATTGGTGGAAGAAATGGGACGTCCCCAAGGTGACCCAAATGCAACACCAGGGAATCCATCTTATGTGCCAGACAACCTGCAGCAAAAGAGCCCAGCCCCTTACCCTCCCCCATCTCCCCAGGAACCCAGCCAACCTACCTACCAGCCTCAAGTCACACCTTTCCCACCCCCACAACCTCAAGCCACACCTTTCCCACCACAGCCTCAACCTCAACCCACACCATTCCCACCACAAGCTCAGACTCAAGCTACACCATTCCCACAACAATCTCAGCCTTACAAGTCTCCGGCAAACTACCCACCGGGTGGTGTGCAGTACAACCAAGCTGTGACGCCGGCACAAGGGGTCCCTTACCAGCAACCATATCTGCAGACACCACAAGTGGCTCCGGTGGTTCCGTATGGTTTTGCGCCATGGACGACTGGACTATTTGATTGTTTGGAAGATCCTACCAATGGTACATTTTCTTTATGCTCTCTTTGTTATATTATGGTTTTAGAACCTCTGGTCCCTTTAGACTAATACCTGGTTTTAGGTACTTGATCCTGCTTAGATGGAACTTTTGGTGTTTCAACTCATTGGTTTTGTTCTGAGTTCTGAAAACGGACCTGCTTGGCTTGATTTTTTTGTTAATTTACTTTCAGTCAGCCTATTATTGAATCCGAACGGCAAGTTTAGACCAATCCTGTCAGTATCCAACAAAATAGCAGCCTTTGATAAGATGGTTATTTCAACCAAAGTTTTGCATTGTACTAACTTTTGATGTCCTTACAGAATAAATTACTATATATATCTAGAACTGATGCAGCTCTATAAACACCATATTGAGGACAGGGATGATCAGGTGCAATATGATTGCACAGTTTTAGTGTGCTGCTGCACCTGATCACCCACCATCTTTGAGATACAGCATGTCAGCTGTGGGACCCAACAGCAGATGGTGGGTGATGAGGTGCAGCAGCACACAAAAAGTATGCAATCACATTGCACCTGATCTGCTCTCATATTGGGGATTGCTCTTGTATCCTTTGCATTTATTTGACAGATATTTATTTCATATCTTTTGAATAAAGATAACTCCCTCTTGAACAAACTCACAACTGAATCCCTTCTATGATTACTACCCTTTGCTAAGGTTTCAAACTCAAGTCCTTCTTTTTGTTTCTGCAGCTCTGATTACTGCTTTCTTCCCTTGCGTGACATTTGGACAAGTAGCCGAGATCCTGGACAATGGCCAGACCAGTAGTTTTCTTTTGAGAATTACTCATGTAATTTAACCACCAGATTTTCACAATATGCACTAAACTACTGTTTTGAAATTGTGCAGCATGTGTCAGTGATGGTCTGATGTATGGGGCAATAGCCTTCTGCATTGGCATGCCATTCATATATTCCTGCACTTACAGAACAAAGCTGAGAAGCATATATGGTCTGATGGAGTCCCCTGCTCCTGATTGGATAATTCACTTGTTGTTTGAGACGTGTGCTCTCTGTCAAGAGTATAGGGAGCTGAGAAACAGAGGCCTAGACCCTGGGATAGGTAAGTGATTATATATATGAAACAAATAAAAGCCACATAAAAATAAATTAAAAAAGACGAAAAAGGGCCGTAAGTTGATTGTCTGATGGCTAATAAAGAGAATGAATTTTTTTCATATTCATTCTTACTTGCAATTCTGGAGACTTGTTTTTCAAACTCATCATGCTTTAAGATATCATTTACTTAAAATTTTAAAAAAAAGTGCAAAAACTGGCATGTTTGTCAATCTTTTGCTGGAAATGGGGATCCCATGTGATGATCTGAGATACCTCTCCAGTACTTTATACATGCACCACGAGCACGATAGTCTTTGGAATAATTTGACATGCTGGAAAACAGTGTGTGCATGATGGAGTTGACATACGAGTATCCTTCTATATTTCTTCCGTTTTTTTTTTTGAGGGGTGTATTAGGCATACGAGTATCCTTCTAATTAACGAAATTGGCCAACTTTAAATATTTAATACTGTATGGTTGGTGCAGGATGGCAAGCCAATATGATGCTACACGCCCAACAACAACAAGTGGCCATGACACCCCCAGTGAATCAAACCATGAGAGCTTGAAATCTGCAACAAAGAATTTCGATTCTTCGATTCGTTTCCTTATTCCATGTAAGTTTGGCAGTGTGGAAGACAGAGTTTGAACCTATGGTTCAAGTACACCAATCATCCTGTACGCTTGTGATTCTCGTCAATCTTCACCAAGGAAATGACATATATGTCATGAAATAATATTGGTCTCGGATTTCAGTGTCGTGTTCTCGGTATATAATTTTTTAAATGTATGACTTCTCGTTTTCCCTTGTGGTTTAATCCATGGTTGCCAAAGATAGGTACGGGTACCTAAGACCCTCAAAAGTTTCTGCTACTTTTTCATTGAAATTACAGGCATCTAAAAATTTTGGTACCTGGTTTGTTTGATGATGATACAGTTTCTAATGAAATTGATGCGAGTTTGTGAAAATTCGATCTCATCATTGTGTTGTAAAAATAATGACATCGTATATGTTGAGATAAAAGAAATGCTAGGAATAAAAACAAAATTACCAACTTTAAAAATCAAAATATCACACAACTTCACCATGTATGGATATAGCGAGGGGTGTCAACGGGTCGGGTTGGTTTGGACCCAGGTAAAACTAGACTTGGACCAGATTTTTTGGTATGGTATCAGGTCCGGACCCAGGTCTAATCAGGTCTACTATAAGAAAAATCATACCCGGACCCGATAAGAACTACATGAACCAGACCCAAACCATACCCGGTAAAATAATATTTTTTATCATTTTACATTGAAAATTTGTGTGGAAATACAATAAAAGATAAGATTCGGAACGAAGAGATACGTAAGAAGGTAGGTGTTGCACCCATTGAAAATAAGATGCGAGAGAATCGTTTACGGTGGTTTGGACATATTCGGCGAAGGCCTAATGATGCTCCAGTTAGAAGGTTGGAGAAATGGGAAAATATATTAGTTAAAAGAGCCTAGGAAGACTTGGATGGAGATGATAGGAAAGGATATGAATGCTTTGAACCTCACCGAGGACATGGCGTTGGATAGAAATGATTGGAGGAAAAGGATTCATGTGGAAGACCCAAAATGAATTTCTTTTTTGGTTCATATCGCTGACCCCAATTGTTTTGGGATGAAGGCGTAGTTGTTGTTGTTTGTTGTTTTACATTGAAAATTTGTGGGTCTTAAATCGGAACTCTGGTCAGGCCCGGGTCTGGTATAACTTTTACAAACTATATCCGGATCCATGTATTAATCGGACCTTTGGGTCCAGACCCAGGTCTTAATCGGGTCGTCTTATTTGTCACCATACCCGGACCCTATAGGGTTTGGTCAGGGTCGGGTCTGGGTAAACCTGACACGTTGGCCCCTATGTCTCAAGCACGGTTGGCCCACTAGGTGACTCGAGTAAAAACCATGTAGGGTCTAACTTGTAACTCAGCGAGTCAACTCGGATGACTTGGAATATTAAAAAAAAAACTTAAAAAATAAAAATAAATAATATAATTGACATTTGATGGGTGTAATTGAATCCAGTTCATTAATACTCCTATTTTAGAAGTAATATAGTATGGATACCCGGATCCAGGTTTCAATGCCTGTGCTTTCACTCAACCCGAATTCACTGCATTCGCCTGCTGCTTTTGCATGGCACAAGCCCATAGCTACTCTCTCTCTCTATATATATATATATGTATGTATATATATATATACGTGCATGTACTGGGAAACGATCAATAAAACCATTCTCATGGTTTGGCCAAAAGAATTCCACATTTAATAATCCCCAAATTATTGGTCTCTCAGCTTTCCAAAATAACCATCTCTCTCTCTCGTCCATATGCACTGTACTATCTAGCAAAGCGCCATGGTTGTAGATAATATTTGTTTGTCTTGATTTGGATGGTAAAAGGCATCTTTTAAGTAAAATTGTTTCTTTATTGTCAAGTTTTGGTGCACCGTAGTCGTAGTCCAATGCTATTTTTTGTCTTGAAAGCTTGTATGCACATCAAAAACCTCTTAATTTAGTCCATGTTCTTCACTAAAAAAATAGCGCAAATCGTATGACTGTCAGATCCACAAAACATTTATTCCAAATATTCAGAAATCAATGACATCATTGGAGAGCATGGCACCCTTAGGCCATAAGGGTACCAAGTAAGATCTATCTATAAAAAGCTTTTTCTCCTTTATTTTGGACTTAAATTTCAATTTTCTAGTCGATTTCTTTCAAAAAAAATCTAGTTGATAACCTTCCACATATTTGGTCATGAAACATGTCTAAGCAACCAATTCATCGGATCTATTAGGGCATATGCTCAAATCCAATTCGGGTTCAGTATGAGCCCTATGCATCCGTGTCCAAAACCAACTTTGAATCCGATTATCTTAGAGTCCTCCTCAGTCCGACCCGTTTGCACCCAGAAGTACACAACCTGATCCACTCTCCTACATTAACGTGTTTATTACAAATTCTCTACATATTTAAGATGGTTCCAATCGGTCCTGAACTGAGACAAAGACCTTCCTAGTTCCTATGGCTTGAAATGACTGGAGTTTCACAGGTTCTATAGTATGGGTATGGGCATATTAGCCACTCCTAAATGTGAGTTTAGTGGAATTGAACATGCACTTGAAATTTGAAAACCTAAAACCAGATCTGGCCATTTAGCTATTTGGATCTAGAATGTGCTTACCCGATTCTAAAAAAATGGTGTCGGTCGGATACTTTTTCTTTTCAATAAATTGCCTTCAATCATGCCCTACATTTCAAGTTCGAATCGCAGCATATGTGTTCATGCACAAACTGAAACTGGGTGTACCTCTTGGGGTCCGGTTGGACATAGAAGGTTTTACCAGTGTTTTGTGGAGGGGTTCATCACAAAAAATAAAATATCCCATCCTTTGACATAGCCATCCAACTGAAGCATCTGGACGGCTAGGATCAGTCCACATCCAGGTGCAAAATTGAACCAATCCTAGGCATTGATTAGATGGCTAGGATGCAACTGATCCTATGTCAAATGAAGGGATCCGTGCTCCTTCATGAATGGGTTTTCTCTTAGCTTAACCCTCCCAAAAAAAATGAAAGAAATTGAAAAAGGCACATGATTTTTGGCATAATCCAAAAATGCACCTAAAGAATTAAAAATTATGAAAAAGTGAGCTGGACACGTTGATGGGAAAGGACGTGACTTATCTATCCGCACTAGTTGGATTGTTAAAGAAAAAAAAAAAAAGAATGACCAGTAAATGCATCTTTTAAAATAAAAAATGTAATAGAGAGATGTGCTTAATGGATAAGCTTAACAAAATGATGATCGAAAAGGGTCGTAATTTAGTACATTTATTTTTCACAGTTTTTTATAGAGTAATTTATAAAAAGCCACCACCCAACGTTTTAATTATTACATTTAGTGGCATGTTTCATCTAAATGCATTTCAAATAGATGGATGAAGTGTAGAATGATAGTTTTGTCCTTTTCTGATCAAATAATTCAATTATGCTCTTTCGTTAAAGCTTCAATGCAATGCAAAAATCAGCTGGTTAAGTTTAATAATCAAAACATTTGGCAGTTTTTTGTCAATTACTTTCTAAAAAAAAAAAATCATGACGAAGAGAGAGGATCAGCAACAACTGCAAAGCTATAATACGAATTCAGACTTGGTTCAGTTACTCTTTCTCCACTATAAGATAAGGGTCGGATTCACCCGAGCTTATACATCTGCCTACTCCTCAACCATAGCTTACCGATAACGAGAGACCTATGACCACGAGACCCTGCCCACCTTTGAAAGATATGTTGCATGCTCGTGCCGCAATGGGGTTTGATCTAGCGCCTTCATCTCAGCACCCTTACAGCGACCCTACAGGCCACGCAGGCGACCCTTCTGTGGTTACTCTTTCTAAAAAGTTAACCACAAGAATCAAGACATGTTAAAGGAATCAAGATATGTTGCTGCTTACGAGGAAACGCACCTTTTGAATATGATGTTCACTTTTTCTTTTAAAATTATGTTCACTTTTTCACGGTAGCAAGCATACATTTTTGTAAAACGATTGAAAGGGCACAACAATTTTAAAATTTTACCATTATCAATTAGAATATTATGTTATTTGAAGAAAGTGATAGAGCAATTTTTTTAATAATTTACAAAAAACAGCATTACTAATCCGCTATTTACTAAATCCTTTCTTCTGCTATTACATTTAGATGCTTTAAGTGTAAAATTAAAGAAAACAACAATAAGAACATTTTTTCTCTAAAGAAAGTATTAAAGCACTTTAGCCTTTCTTATCAGAGTAAAAAAAACAAAGTCAAACTTAATGATTTAAAGCAAGAAAAGCAGGCAGCTAAATGTAATAACCAAAGTATAGGATGGATTCCTATAAAAAGCTGATACTCTAGCAGCTCATAGTTGCCCATAGCCGGTACGAGAAAGCCCTCAAAAGATTCCAGTACGTTTTTATTAAAACGTGTATCTAAGAATTTTGGTATGAGTTTCTAATAGACATTAATAAAAGATTTTGCCACGTAGTTTCTTTGACAATGATACGAGTTTATGAAAATTAGATTTAATCGTTTATGTTATAAAAATAATGACATCATATATATCTTGATAAAAGAAATGCTATAAAAATAAATGCACTAAAAATGGCTAATGTATCAAGCTGCATGTAAAAGCAAAAATGTTTTAAGACAATAACCAAATAAAAAAACATAAAACAATCTCAAGCTAATATGATCAATGATTGCCTCTTGAAAGAATTTACTAAAAGTATATGCAATTATGAGCATGATATCTTGCACGTCTTCGCAAATCTCATTTATGAAATTGATATAAAAAGTATAAAAATCATATTTAGAGTGAAGAAAAAAAAAAGCAACCTCTCATTGCAGTCTCAATGAAAGTGAGAGAAGCCTGCATATTGTTATAATGGAAGTACTGTGGAGGACCTATTATACAATGTGTTAACTTATTTGACAGAAATACAATGATTATTACCACCATAAATGAAACTAAGTTTGGTACTGGTTTCACTTGTACAAGGGATAACTAGTTTCAGTATTTTTGAAACCATTTATGTACCAGTACCATGTCCTGGTACTCCTAAAAAGAAAAATGTTGGGTAAGATAGAGTTCTTATGCAACTATGCTTTAGTGATGTAAATAGAGAGGGCTTGATTTATGAAAAATTCTAATCACTATGATCATATCTAGAAAAAACTGAAAATATGAGAAATCGCTAGAAAATGAAAGAAATTAACACAAAAGTAGAGAATATATCAAATAACTGAAAATACTAAAATCAATTCTCAAATCTCAAATTTTTTTTACTGCTTCTAATTCTAGATCTTCGCTATATTCGCAGGAGAAGACTTCTAATCCTATTAGACTCCCTAAACTGATAACCCACAAAACTTATCCTAATCTATAAAACCTAAATCTTGGGTCCAAGATCCGCTCCAACATCATTCTCCCTGGGTTAGAGAAAAACTTGCCTTAAAGTCTTCATCCTGCATATGCTCCTTCTAGTTCCATTGAATCCTTTAGCAGGCACAGATCCATTAGTACTGGTGTGATCCACTCTAAAGAGTGCTCACATAAGTGCGGAATAAAGAATCGATCACCCAGTAGTAACTGGTGTAACATGTAACCAAATGGGTCTTCATGTATAACATCATTCAAACTAGAAAGATCCATCTTAAGATGCACTTGAATCCAAATAGGACCAAGCAGATCCATGTTAATCTTAATAGGTTCCAAATAGGTTAGGGTAGGTTCAGGGTCAAATGGATAGGTTAGGTCAAGTCAAACTTGATCTGATAGGATTTGGGATGAGTAAGAGTTATAAATGGAGTTCAAGGACTCATATGGGTAAAAAAACTAGATTTTAGTCAAATATTTTGAAGTAAGACTCAAAACAAGGATTTGAAACTGAAAAAGAAGAGATTTTGAGACAAGATCATGGTATTGGACCCAATATGGAGGAAGGACCTCTAGGACTGAACCCACAAGACTCGAAACTGAGGTGTTATGGGTCATAATCGGTGGAAACCGGCCCAAAACCAGAAACAAAACACCTGAATCTGGGTTGTTAATATGGGAGTTGGGTTGGAACCCAGCCCCTATCCTGAAATGGTTTAAAGAACTGGTGTGATCTCCTGTTTCACGGGATATCCATCCCGCAGCAGGAAACCCTGCCAGGGTTTCTTGGTGTGCCACAGATGAGCGGTGGACAACTTCCACCGCCACCGGCCCTGTCGGTGCCTAGACTAGGGATGGGTCCCACCGGCCTACCCCATTCGAAGGCAACCCACCAGACGACGGTAGTCCGACGATGAGAAACCTAGGCACAGGCGCAATGGGTGGTTCTCGTGCACATCTTGGGTCCATCGCTCGTAAGGGGGTAGCCCATGGTCGGTCGTTGGAGGTTGCCCCTCGCCAGATTGCCCCATCTAGTTGTGGGACGTCAGGTGGGGGTGGGCCAATGATGGATCCTCCCCACTCGAAGGGAGAGGGCAGTGGCCCTCCATCGCAAGCAAGGGGCGGGGATGGGGGACCTCCCGTTGGTGGGTCATGCTTCCACCAGTTGGCCCCATCCGCAAAAGATTATCGAATGTGTTGACGCCATATCGACTGGGTCCTGGCCTATTAAAAATAGACGAAAAGAGGAAGGAAGGGGGGGGGGGGACAATGATGGTCATCCCTTCCTCCCTACCCTCCTTCGTTGAACTAGGGAGCATCGACAGTGGGTGCGCATGGAGTGAAGGTGGTGGAAGTGGCAATGAATATTCTGGCAATGTCAATGGCAGAACAGACGATGGCTGAAGGGAGAAGATATGAGAATGATCAAGTGATGGTGGAGGAGAGGTCACTGGTGGTGTCGTTGGACTTGGCGGTGATAGGGCAGGGAGGGTCAGTTGATTCAGGTTCTTGCCATCCTTCCTATCGTGCGTGATCTTCTTTCAAGTATCTGCACGCCCGTCTTAATTATGTAATCAATTGTTTTGCCTCTAGAGATAGTTGCTCCACCTCCCTTCGTAGCTTCTCGCATTCTTGCCTAAACAACTATGTACTCATTTTCGTCATTTGTTGTCTTCAAATTGAATGCTTTAAAACTGAAGAAATCAACAGGATCTTCCCTCAAATGGGATCAAGGCGATAATCCAGATTTTGATACCAATTGATGTAAATCGATATCTCTCAATCTATGAGAAATTCTAATCAGTATAATTATATCTAGAAAAAGCTGAGAAATGCAAGAAATTAACACAAAAACAGAGAATAAATCAAATAAATGAAAATCCTAAAATCAATCTCAATTATGAATTCTCAAATTTTTTTATTGCTTCTAATCTTAGATCTTTCCTATATTTATAGAAGACTTCTATTCCTATTAGACTTCCTAAAGTGATAACCCACAAATCTTATCCTAATCTATAAAATCTGAATCTTGGGTCTAAGATTCATTATAATGATTCAAATATTGAAATATGCACACTAAATAATATAGATCTCAAATTATCCAACGAGTGATATGAGCCCAAGTATATATCAGATCCAACAAGAGATGTGAGCAGAGCTATAGATACCCGGGCCCACATCTCTCATTGGATCATTTGAGATTCATAGTATTTAGTATGGATATTTTAGTATTTGAATCATTGTAATAGATCTTGGACCCAATATTTAGATTTTATATATTAGGGTAAGTTTTGTGGGTTAGCAGTTTAGGGAGCCTAGCAGTTTAGGGAGCCTAATAGGATTAGAAGTCTTCCCTTATAAATATAAGGAAGATCTAGGATTAGAAGCAGTAAAAAAATTTGAGAATTCAGAATTGAGATTGATTTTAGTAATTTCAGCTATTTGATTTATTCATTACTTTTGTGTTTTTTTTTTTTTGCAATTTCTAGCGATTTCTCATATTTCTCAGCTTTTTCTAGATATAATCGTAGTGGTTAAAATTTTTCGTAAATCAAACCTTATCGATTTACATCATTTTAGCTAGTTTTTTTTATGTAAAGTACTTTTTTTCATAAGGCCTTTTTTGATTACTTTATGATACAAAGTCTAAGGCTCTGTTTGGAAACTAGCAGTTCGATGGAGTTTATGCATTTTAAAAGTGGTAGCTACCAAATCCTTTCTTTAATGCAAATATAAAGGGGAGACAATCTCGACAATTCCAGTTCCTCTCTCAAACCTGTAAACTCCCATCCCAACTACAAGTTTCCAAATGCCCACCAACAAAGTAGTTTGACAATGTATAGGAATGGCAATGGACCTAGGCGGAGGCAGGGGACAAGGTCTCCTCCCCCGCCTCGTCTCGAAAAGTTAACCTCCATCCCCATGGTGGGGGGTGGGTGTGGTGGGGGGGGGACTTTGGACCTCTACCCTCGCCCCGTCTCAAGCAAATTATTCCCATCCCCGCCCCTACCTTTGCCCCGTCCTCGTCCCCATCCCGCCCCGCCCCACCCCACCATGGATCTCACCACCACCCGAACTCCTCAACTTCTCCATCAAGCTCCCCACCATAGGAATCACAGTCGTCTTCGTCGTCTGGCCGCCACTAGTCCTCTTCATCCTATGCAGAAAGTTTGTCGAGGCCGCGCTTCGCTTCTTCGACGGCAACTCTGTCTTCTCCCCTCCACCAGGATTCATCACCCCCTTTGAAGTTGTCGTCGTTGTCGCTGTCGCGATGCTCCGACTGGGGTTGGAGCCTGAGTTCGGGTTATGGTGGTTTGAAGAGCTTGGTGGGTTCTTCGCCTATAGCATACTCGCACGACTCTTGTTCATCCTTGACCTCTTCTTCGATTCGGTCTCGGCTTCCTTCACCTCGGTCGAACTGGGTCTTTCTGGCTCCTCCCGAGGTGTTGGTTCGGGTTCCGCTTTAGGTGGTTTTGCGGCCTTCGATTGAGACACAGAGAGGGCACTGCGCTTTATACTGACCACGACCGGGGGGACGGGGTTTACTGGCTTTGAGTGATGCGAACCAAAGACAACCAATCTTGCATCTCATCCCTTGCAAAGCTGGTGGACGAATCTGGCACCGACGATGATGGTTGTCGATGGTGGACAGAGAGAGAGGGTTGAGGGCCAACGAACCTGGTGTTGCTGCTGCACACGATTTAGGGTTAGTAAGTTAGTATATATTAATATGGTTTTCTTATAATTTTATTAGTTAGGTTTAAATATTTTAGTAATTTTATTAACGGGGATGGGGTGGGGATGAAGCGGGGTGGGGTGGGGCGGGGCAAAGTGTAAGTCCATCCCGACATGAGGATGAATTTTGACCTTCATCCCCGCCTCCATCCTCGTTTCATGCCCTTCATCCCCGATCCATACAGGGCGGGGCCCCGTTTTTCCCCGGTCCACTGCCATCCCAAACAATGTACCTACCAAATGCATAAACTCTCTTCTCAGCAGCCAATTTCCAAACAGAGCTTACATGGTACAACACTACGACCTATGTCATATGCATACAATTGGAAAAAATATTGGCTACTAATGAAGGTAAGGAACTATTGAGCTAGAAATCATAGGTGCAAGTTGTATCTACTCAATCTAACTACATAAATGTGTTGAGCATGGTTTATTTGTTAAAGATCAAGCCTTGATAAAAATGTGATTTTTTGATGTAAAGATGTGATCTTTTGAATTGTGAAATTTTGGCACATTGTGCTGTTGATTTTTTTATTTTTTTAAAAACCTAATTATTTGTCATAATCACGTGATTCAAAACAAGATGCAGATAACATCCCTAACATTTTACTACAAAAGATTAAAAAAAAATTTACTTTCGTACCTTCATTGGTAGGCGGCAATGTTTACCCCCCCCCCCTTTATAAATTATCAACCGATACCTCGTTTGACTATGAAATGAAACAATGTGTATGTGCAAGTTGAACCTCTAGTAAAATCATGAACCATCTCACATCTGAGGACTGTATCACCGGGTCAAGACGGACCGAATCCATTTGGATAAAACTTTGACAGTCCAGATAGCCCATGATCTGCCCCCGTCAAGTCACATTCTCAATGGATCTGGATCTGGACCAACCAGGGTCCTGAAAGTCCGACCGTCATAAATTGCCTTGCATATATATTCAACACAGACAACTTCTTGATTTGACAAATTGACCTGATATTGACACTCTTGTCGTTCACTGCACTAGTAGGACAAGGAGAATCAAGATAAAGAAAAATGACCTAATTGGAGCAAGATGGGACCCAAATAAAAGAAAATGGTGAGAAGACATTTCTTCTACTAGAGAAAGTAACAAAGGACAAATTGCTTCTAGCTTGTGCAAGTCTTGTTTAATGAACTCAAGACTTTGGGGTTCTTTGGGGCCACATTCATTGTTTTTTTGTTGATAATGGATTGAGCATTAATAATAAAAATGAGAGAAAGCAAAAACTAAAAAGAAATTTTGAAAGGATTATTCTATTGAAAAATCCTTGTTGGTGACCAACGAAACGAGGACCTCTTTTTTTTTTTTTTTGTAAGGCAAGATGTGTTAGGCAGACCCTAACAGATATCTCTTAAGCCCTATGTGGTAGAGGGATTCGAACCTGGGGCACAGGACCTGCTTACCACATGGGATACCACTAGGGGTGGCAATGGTGTCGGGTTGGCGGGTCAGTATACCTAAACCCGAACCCGACCCGTTTATTAAACGGATCGGCTGTGGCAAACACGAACCCGGCCCGTTTGATAAACGGGTAACCCAACACGACCTGCCAACTCATTTAATAAATGGGTTGGGTCGGGTAAACGGGTTCTCAGGTTGGCGGGTCGGGTTGACAGGTCAGGTTGGCAGATGGGTTGGTGGGTTGACCCACCCGCCTAACCCGTTTATTAAACGTGTTGGCGGGTTGGCATACCCCTAACATGAACCCGACCCATTTAATAAACGGGTTAGGCGGGTCGACACGTTTATTAAACGGGTTCGTTTTTTCCAAACCTGAACCCGCCTAAGAGGCGGGTTGGCGGGTCGTGTCAGGTTTTGCCACCCCTAGATACCACCTCGGTGGTGAGACGAGGACCTCTTTTAAATGGAAGGATTTCTTCCCTAATACCTTCTCAAATGGCTACAGATTCCAACACCCCCCCCCCCCCCCCCCCCCCTCTTTCTCTATCTGAACACACATGTATCTATATAGGACCACTAGAATATGAAAACTTTTATATGAACTATGTATGTCTGACCTTATAGATTTATTCGTCATGATCTATTTGCTAGGAACCAACTGTTGGATGGTGTTTTCAATAAAAAATATAGTTTTAAAATGCTTGAATATTTAAAATTTTGTAAACCGTTAATTTCAAGCCTTAGCAGATGCCAAGATACCGTCGCTACAAAGCCAAGCATGTAAATCATATCTCTCTCTGTAGTTATATATAATAACTGTCAAATCGCATAAAATCCAGCTAAAACAACTTTAAAGGTTGGTTTCAAATCGCTGCTAAAAGTTGGGTGGCATCACTTGCCGCATGGTCAAAGCTGGGTTTACTCCCTGTCTGGCAGGGGGACCTCAAGGGTTTTACCAACCAGAGGTCTTCCAATGTGTAGTCAGTGATGAAAGGGTTTTTCCCTTTAACTATCAACAAAAAAAGTTGTTTGTGTATTATTTCTTTTATAACAATCCTCACTTTGCGCCAGTTCGCACTAGTTTGTACCTAATCAGGTTCACAGGGATGAATTTACACACGCTCGTTGTTTGGTGCATAGCATTGTGACAACTATAATGAGTCTTTTGAAGAATATCATGATATTTTTTAAATATCATGACCTTGTTATGATAATTATTTGTATATCAACTATATATTAGAAAAGGAAGACTTGTACTTTTTGTATACTTTTTTTTTATTCCTTTTGCATATATATTCTAGGCTTTTACATTCATTTGTTTATGCCAATATTTAGCTAAAATGTGAAAAAAATATACAAAAAAATCAAAATTGTAAGAGATTTGCTGCTATTATTTTCCAACTTTAAACTTTTCTCACTCTTGTGTAGGTGCTTTGCCTCACTTAAGCCATTAAATCATTATTCCTCTCTTTGATAGATTACATCGTTGCAAAGCATATAAAAAGAAACAATTTTTTAAAAAAAATTGATTTCTCTACTCTATTAGCATGCTAGAATTCTCTAATCTTAATTGATCGTTGTCCAATGATATTCTAGTTTTATTGTGTTAGTAGGAAGTCGGTTATTCCAACAATGGCATTGAACAGAAATTACCTCTGGTTGGGATGCGGTAAGTGATTTTTGTCTTGTAGTGGTAATTAATCTCTTATCTTACTAAAAGCGGCAATTTATTTTTTTAAATAGCTATAACGTTCATGCAATGTTTTCAATCAAGATTTCTATTTTCATTCATGAATGGAAAACTTGTTATTCATGCACAAGTTGATACATACAATTATTATCTATATTTAAATAATTAAATTATTTACATTCATTTTTAATTTAAGCATCATTTAATTGCTCTTACTATGCTTACGCATCACAAGGCTTTGTTTCAGTAACGCATGAAACATGAGTTCATGACTGCACAAAATTCACTCTTAAGCTTTGTTTGAGAGCCTTGCATTTAGGGGTGGCAATCGGGTCGGGTTGGCGGGTCGGGTTGGTGGGTTGGCGTGTCAGCATACCTAAACCCGAACCCGACCCGTTTATTAAACGGGTCGGCTGTGGCAAACACGAACCCGACCCGTTTAATAAACGGGTAACCCGACACGACCCGCCAACCCATTTAATAAATGGGCTGGGTCGGGTAAACGGGTTTTCAGATTCGCGGGTCGGGTTGGCGGGTTGACGGATCGGGTTGGCAGGTAGGCAGGTTGGTGGGTCGGGTTGGCGGGTTGGCAGACGGGTTGGCGGGTCGGGTTGACCCACCCGCCTAACCCGTTTATTAAACGGGTCAGCCGGGTTGGCAGGTTGGCATACCCCCAACCCGAACCTGACCTGTTTAATAAACGGGTTACGCGGGTCGACCCGTTTATTAAACGGGTTGGCTTAAGCCCAACCCGAACCCGCCTAAGAGGCGGGTTGGCAGGTCGTGTCAAAAATTGCCACCCCTACTTGCATTAGGATAGAAACACTGTTACCATGTGCGGCCAAAATGTGGTGTTGATGATAGAGTTGCCAAAAACATCCTCCTCTAAGGCTCTCTTGGGGATGACAGTGGATCGCAGAAAACAGGCCCCTGCCCCACCTTTCCTCGTTTGAATTGGAGATGAAGGACATAAAACGGGGAATGAACTAGGGATGAAGGTTAAAATCAAAACTCGGGGTTGAACTTACTCTTTTCCCACCCTGTTCTTGATCCCTATAAAAGAAATCATTATTATACCTTTATACATATTATAAAATCACACGCACACACACACACACACACACACATATATATATATATATATATATATATATATATATATATATATATATATATATATATATATATATATATATATATATTCTTAACCTTAACATAAAACCTTTTCTCGAATCTCTTGTATTTTCTTTCTTTAACAAGCCATGAAAACTCCCATTTCTCTCATCTCCTTCCTCTAACGACGTAAGGTGACAGTGATGGAAGGACCGGAAAATGGGTCTTGCCCCGCCTCACTCTATTTGAGCCGAGGATGGAGGACATGAAACAGGGAATGAACAGGGGATGGAGGTTAAAATCAAAACCCCTACGGGGATAGGGGCGGGAATGAATGGCAGCATTTTGAGACGGATTGGGGGTGCAGACCTTGTCTCCTGTCCTGATCCGCTGCCATCCCCTGGCTCTCTTTTGAAATCCTATATTTAGTGCTGAGATGTAAAATCATAGATTTTAGAAGACAGTAAATGGTGTTGAAATGTGGTGTGAAATCTGTCAACTCTATTCTCATTGCAATGTTTTGGCAACAAACAGTGCTCCTAATCAGTAGAGATCATTACTTAAATCGCAATAAGCTTTTAATTTAAGGCACATAAAGAGTCTTGATGAGTTTGACCATGTCAGCTTAAATGCTAAGTGAATTTCAAGAATTTAAAGGTGTCTTTAATATGTGGGACACACCCGTGCAAGAACTGATCGGCTCCTGCCCAGTTGCTGTCTCGCGTTTGATGTGTAAGGGGTGCATTGTTGAAGACAGCACAAAACCTGGGTGCGACTGGCAAGTCCAGGACAAACGCCACGCGTTATGAGCCCAACGTTTGAACTGCCATGCAAACACGACCTCAAGGTTGGCACCACCCATCCAGACATTCTGATTCATACTACTCATGGATATTCCATATTTGAAGAATAATGCGGAGTTTTGGCTCTAATTGAATAAATAAAACAAATCTAGATTAATTTTGGCTGAATTAGGACACGGATCTACTCACCCATACTTTTATGATTTTTAAAAATAAAAATGAAGAAAAAAACGGCAACATCGACTCATAATCAAATTCTAAATTGAATTGTTTTTCAAAAAATAAAATAAAAAATAAACTGAATTGAATCATTTTGACTGTTTTTTTAAAAGTTGTTTTTTAAAAGTTCTGATCCATTAAAAAAAAAAAACTACCGCAGTGATTACCCATGTGGTCAGCGGGTCCTATGTCAAGCTGAAGGCCCAGGATCGAATCCTGCTGGTGCATGGGGGCTGTCCTTGGTGCATGCCAGTCCAAGTGGTTGTGCCCTAACCACAGAGTTTTACCTTGCATGGAACTGGGGCCCGACCCTATTTTTGGTGAGGGTTTTCCTTTATCATACAAAAGCAAAAAATAAAAATAAAAGTTATCTAAAATATGAAAAATACAAATCAAAGAAAATGATGACTTGCTGGGTCCTGCCAATTCCAAAATTCACATTCAAGACAATATAATAACGAACAAATATAATATTTACACGAAAATTCTAAAAGAAATCCATTCAAACCCATTTTGCACTTAAACGATTGAAGCTGATTCAATTTGATTTTGGCAACACTGCTCTTAGCCATCTAAAACTGTTTTAGGTTGGCTCAAACCAACCTGAATCAGGTTGGTCTTTTGGTCCAGGTTTGACTTGACTCGTTCTAATCCAACCGAGTAAAAAACCCAACCCATCCCGAGCCCACTCTCCACCAACTCCGTTCTGGACCCAGTCAAGGCAAGATGATCAGAATGGTGACACCCATCACATTGACCCATCACATCTGTCCTGCCGTGTCATATGTACGGACAAAAAAAGTCGTCATCACTCTCGACCTCTTCCCCCCGTCCGTAGGAGGTGCTCATTAATTATGAGCGAATAAAACCAAATCTTTTTTTTCCTTCCTTGTCCTTTTGCTCGTGGTTATCTCCGGTTCCCCACGCCCTGGCGTTCCGTACCCTCCCTTCCTCATCAGATCAGGATATGGTTCTGTCCGGACCGGACCGATCCGATCCGCCCCGCCGAAGAATCAGCCGGACACGACTGACACGGCTGCTGACTCACCTGGCTCGCGTACTAAGCGAGCGTTCGCAGCGTCACATTACATCGGAGTTGACGCATCATCCTGACACGTGGAAATGTGGTAGACCCGGGTCTCTGGGTCCGGGTCCAATTTGGTATAGCATCAATAACTCTATCCTATTCGCAAACTGAAAACAAACAACTGGGATACGTTAGAACACTTGTTGAAACAAGCATTGGACTCGGTGGACGCATGTTTGGAATGCCCTTTCACTGTTCCTGTTACGAAAAGACCAGCCCAAAGGAACGGTGAGGTTAAAACAAAAAACACCAGGAGGGGATGTCTCCTAGGGGTGGCAATCGGGTCGGGTTTGCGGGTTGACCCGGCAGGTTGGCGGGTCAGCATACCTCAACCCGAACCCGACCCGTTTATTAAACGGGTAACCCGACACGACCCGCCAACCCGTTTAATAAACGGGTTGGCAGGTCGGGGTCGAGTTCGGGTAAATAGATTGACCCGCCCGCCTAACCTATTTATTAAACGGGTCAGCCAGGTTGGCGGATTGGCATACCCCTAACACGATCCCGACCCGTTTAATAAACGGGTTAGGCAGGTCGGCCTGTTTATTAAACAGGTTAGTTTAAGTCAAACTCGAACCCGCCTAAGAGGCGGGTTGGCGGGTCGTGTCAAGTTTTGCCACCCCTAATGTCTACCCCCGACCCTCTCCCATTTTCTCATTCTCTCTCGCACCCCCCGACGATGAGTAAAGATGACACCGGTGATGAGCGAGGTCTTGTTTCTTCACCTTCTTCGTTATTCTTTCTCTCTCTTCTCCTTCTTCGTTATTCGTTCTTCATTCTTTATATTTTTTCTTAAGGCTTTGATTAGGTTTTTTTATTAATTAAGATTTTTATTTTAATTGATTTGGATTTTTTATTTATTTTTATTGATTAGGGTTTTAAATAAAATGTCTTAAATTAGGTATTTTGTTAGTTAATTTGTTTTTTTATGATTAGGGCTTTAAATCAAATTTTTTAAAATATGGATTTTTTCAGTTATTTTGATTTTTTATGATTGGGACTTTGAATCAATTTTCTTAAATTAAGGTTTTGCAGTTAATTTGATTAAGGCTTTTTATTTGATTTTTTATAATTAAGGTTTTGAATCAAAATTTTTTAATTAAAACTTTTTATAGTTAATTTGATGAGGGATTTTCTTGTATTTGATTATGGCTGTTTTTTCTTTGATTAGGGTCTTAATTACAGTTTTTAATTTAATTTTATGTTTAATTTTTTATAATTTAGGGTTGTTAATTTATTTATGATGTATTTTCTTGCATTTTAAGGTTTTATGATTTAATAAGGTTTGATATTTTTATGATAAACTTTCATAATTAGGTGTAATATAACATTGATTAAATCATTTATATATTAATAAATATCATTTTTTTAATTTACTTAAATTTTAAATATTTTTTGTTTTTAAATCCAATCCGAGATCCATATCTAAGGTTAAAATCTATAATGAACATGTCCAAACACTCGTATGGTTGGGCAAATTGAGTCATACTATCCAAGTAAAGGTATTCAACCCATTATCCTTTAGACGGAAAGATCACATCTTCTTGTATGGTCGAAACTAACATTGACCTTAACGCAGACATAACATGAGTCATGTTTGATATGTTATCTTAGTTCTGTCCAATCTTGGACGAAAACATCAAACAAGTTCTAAAGGTCATGCCTTAATCAAACCTCGGAAGATCTCAATATAGAGGTTTTTGAGATCCCTGTTTTAGGCGCTCCCTTAAAAAAAACCACGAATTTCAAGTTTGATGCCATTGGGAGTTGGACAAAAAAACCTCGGATCTTAGGTGCGAGGTAATCAAAGGCACCCTTACGGATACGGGTTCAGAACCCTAATCCAAACTCGAAAGTTAATCTAATCGGGTCGGCCCGAGAAGAGAGGAAAAGAAATCCCTTAATCCATTACCCCTTGACAACTCAGCGAGCAGGGTGTTGCCTGACTTACCGTACGGTGGGGGGCGCTCTCGCTCATTGGGTACTCAAGTTTCCAAAAGAGGCAAAGCATGAAAAGCGAGCGTTTTTTATCCTTCCGAGTCGCGATCTTTTGTGCTTGCTTCGAAGCAATGGGTTTCCTCTCTCTTTTTTACCGCAGTAAAAATCAGGGGTGGGGGGTTAAAAAGGGATTTTACTGTTCGTCGCCGTAGAGAGAAGAGTGGAGGAGCTTCGGGAAGCTAAATTTCTGGGGAGGCGGTGTCGCGTCCGAGAGAGAGGTCGCAGGGGCGAATCGTCAGGTTGGGAAATTTATTAGAAGCCAGAGCCTCTCGTTTTTTCTTCCTCTCTCTCTCTCTCTCTCTCTCTCTTTGCGGATATCGAAGATTTCAGAGAGTGCGAGAGCGGGCGGTGGATTTGGATGATGCTGGCGATGGTGATGAGGACGGTGGTGAGCGCTTAATCATGCAGAGTTTCGATTCTCTCCCAATGTACTCTCTCTCTCTCTCTCTTTCTGAAGTAATTTGGTGGGGTTCTTCTTCGTTGCTGTTTTTTGGGGGTGACGGTTTCGTCTCTGTGTGTGGTCGGATTCTTGAGGAAATGATGAAAAGAGGAAGAAAAAGAATCCTTTTTGGGGTTTAGGGGTTTCAGGAGAGTGTGATTCGACTTTGCTCTCTTTCTCTCTCTCTAAGCGCGGAAATTCTGGGTATTTGATTTTCCTGTGTTGTTGATGATTTCGTGGAGCAGCGATGCGGAAGCGAGCCACATGCACTGGAGGGTTTCTGATCTGGGGGAGATTCAGCAGGTCGCCGGGTTCCGCCTCGAGGATGCCATGAACCTCACTCGAAGTATATGTCCCTTCTTCTCAATCTCCTTCTTTGTTTCTTTAGATCACTATTTTGTTACAGAATTTTCAGAAACTTTTTATGTTCATTAATTTGTTTGTTTAATTTGTTAACGATGAAGGCGCTATGTTTAATGCGAGATCCGGCGGGCAGACGGTTAATTCTGGTGCTTTGCAGGTTAGGGTTTTGAGAGATGTGTATGGATTTAGCATTTGAATTCGTAGTGATCTCATTTGTTGTTCTATCTCGGTGTTTTTGTTGGTTTGGTGACCAGCATATCGGTTCCTCCGGGAACAGAGTGGCGAGTGTGCAGCAGTACCCTTCCCAGAAGGGGGCAACTCTCGCGAATAGTCCTTTCGAGAATTGGGGAGAGTCTGGTGTGGCGTCCGCTAGCCCGCGGACGGATACTTCAACCGATGTTGAAACCGATGATAAGAATCAATCGGTGAATTGCTCAACTCCTTCCACTTCTACTGTATCTTTAATGGCTGTTAACATGCAGTTTTGGTTGGTTATGGGATGTCATGCCTCTAAAGGTGCTAATATGATATTGCTATTTTCTTCTTGTGCTGGTGCTGGTTTTTTAGTCCGAAGGCGGTCACAATCAGCCTGTGACAACTGTGGATTCATCCGATAGATCAAAGGAGGGAACAATGGATCAGAAGGTTTGAGCCAAAACATCACATTGTTGCTTGATGTCTTTTTCTGTATGAATAGCCTTTGTTTGGTAAATATGTTGGACTTTTCATGCAGACGCAGCGTAGGCTTGCCCAAAATCGAGAGGCTGCAAGAAAGAGCCGCTTGAGGAAAAAAGTAATATGGTTTTGTTATTTTCCTGCTTCTGTACAGCCTGTTGGGAATTCATATGCAGTTTTATAATGATCTTTGATGTTAATGAGAATTTTTTTATTGTTGCTGCTCTTGATTCAAGTAGATGCTGATGCGTTTACTGAAGAATTGTTGGTATATGCATTTATAATTCTTAACTTTTTATTCAGTCTGTTGCGAACTTGGATAACTTTTGAATTCTCGCGTTCCTATCTTTCTTCAGAATTATTCTCCCTTATATTGTTGCTTGATGATATGTCCATATTTGGCGTCTTTCTCTCAATTGTTGATTAAGTACTCGGTTTCTTCCATTTGCAACGAAAATCCGGCTACTCATTTATAATTCTACAATTTCCGTTCAGTCACTTTGTGAACTTGGATAAGTTTGGAATTCTCAGCATCCTGTCTGTCTTCAGAATTTTTTTGCCTTGATGTGTCTGCATTTGGCCTCTTTCCAGAAATTGTTGCAACAATTTAGTAGTCAGCTGCATTAATGTGACAACCCATCAGCTGGACGGGATTTGTGTTTTGACCTGTCATATTCCAATGAAATGATTGGGGATTTTGGTGAAGATGCATCCAATGCTTCAAGAACCAATGAAATTATCTTATGTTTGTTCTTTTATTTTAGTTGTGGGTGGCAGTGGCCATGGTCTTGGGGTTGGTGTCAGGAGAGATGGAAGAGGGGTGTGGGTTGGGTCTTTTGGTGTTGATGTTGCATTGTAAGATTTGTTTGGAAAGCCTAAAATAAAACCTTTATGGTTGTGGTGCAGTCTCACCTACTAAATATTTCTGATCCTTAAAAGGTCCCTGGTGTACCAGAAGATCAAGTTAGGAATATTTGATGTGAAACCTAATACAGATCCTTAATCTAAGTGCTTGTCTTTACTCCATATTTTGGAAGTTAATGCATCCAAAACAATGTATTTGTTTTTTCATATATTAAAAAACTGCAGTCAAATATTACCAGGGTTTTTAGCTACCTTGGAGGCACAGTGAGTCTCATGGTTGGCATTTTTGGTGACTATGGTTTTAACTTGTAGCATTGTTAATCATCATGCTGCTTTAACTGATGATTATGTTTAGAATTTTTCAAGGATGCCAATAATGTGTTTAAACCCCAGCATGGTTATTTGCTAAAAATCTCTGGCCCGACAGCATGGTGCCCCATTCTAAAATAGTTCTGAATGAATTTTTATGGAAATTTACCCAACTGGTGACCGGTTGACCCAAGAAAAGTAGTCCAGTCATATCAGTTTGATCAGTCTGATCCAAGCATGTATGTGTTTTCATGTTCTACCATGATTTATGGTGTAGGGTTCTTTCCCCTAAGACATGATAGTTTGGACATCCCGTGGTAATGAATGTGCAACATTCGCCCCTCCTGTTTTGAATAGAATCTGCATCCTGATTTGTTAGGTAACCAGTGCTTATCTTGTTATCTGGCAAATCTCTGGGTCACTCCTAACCGAACAAGTCGAGCTCAGTTCAGAGCTCACTCCTAACCTAACAGGTAGAGCAATTTAATGTAGTTACTGTTTATGTTTTCTCAGAGAATTGCAATTTGAGTTCTTCAGCCATAATTTATGCATGCGTACACCATCATGCTGCTTTAACTGATGATTATGTTTAGAATTTTTCAAGGATGCCAATAATGTGTTTAAACCCCAGCATGGTTATTTGCTAAAAATCTCTGGCCCGACAGCATGGTGCCCCATTCTAAAATAGTTCTGAATGAATTTTTATGGAAATTTACCCAACTGGTGACCGGTTGACCCAAGAAAAGTAGTCCAGTCATATCAGTTTGATCAGTCTGATCCAAGCATGTATGTGTTTTCATGTTCTACCATGATTTATGGTGTAGGGTTCTTTCCCCTAAGACATGATAGTTTGGACATCCCGTGGTAATGAATGTGCAACATTCGCCCCTCCTGTTTTGAATAGAATCTGCATCCTGATTTGTTAGGTAACCAGTGCTTATCTTGTTATCTGGCAAATCTCTGGGTCACTCCTAACCCAACAAGTCGAGCTCAGTTCAGAGCTCACTCCTAACCTAACAGGTAGAGCAATTTAATGTAGTTACTGTTTATGTTTTCTCAGAGAATTGCAATTTGAGTTCTTCAGCCATAATTTATGCATGCGTACACCAATGTACATGAGAGAGAGAGAAACCCTAACATTCCACATTGAGGTTCTGTTTTGTTTCCAGCATAGTCTCTGATATTGCTGATAATTTTGAAAATATTGTGATATTATTGGCATTTTCAGATAGGCCAATAATATCAGCAAAATATTGTGATATTTTTAAAATATTGCCAAAATGAAAATATCATGCTATTATCGTGATATTATCACAATATTTTAAAAATATTCTTATTTTTATATATTTTAAGTTCAGTTTTCCTATTTTTTGGTTTCTTTTGTATTTTAAAAACTTTAAAAACTGGTTTCTTTATATGTTGTGCCAGAAAAATAATAGAAATCCTATTATTTTCCTATCTTATTATTATTTATATTTTTCAAATTTTAAAGCTTTCGAGATTTTCCAAGGAAAAATCACTTTGTGAAAATATCTCTGAGAAAAACCATGTCTGAGAAATTACCTTGAATGAATACAGATGACTATGGTTTCCATCAAATAAGCTGCTTAACTTGGAAAAGGAAAAAAATGTTTTTTTCAAAAACATACTTTCCTTTTTCTTGATAATTCAAATTCATGGCTTAACATAGTTATGATTCAAAATTGTACCCAGTTTTATTTTCAGTTATTCAAATTCATACTCCTGGTAACTATTCTCCCTTCTAACAATAGTTAATAAATCAATAAATTCAAAACTATATTAGTTTGACTCTCGTTAAATATGCTTCTCTTTGCCCATTTCACCCTTATCATTCTCTCTCTCTCTCCATATATATATATATGTGACTTTTTAGGATAAATTCATGAATCATGAATTTGTGCGAAAATAGAAAAGGCCAACTTACCATAAGCATGGTTTTGGGCAATGTTGTCTCTATCGTATCAATACAATACACACCCGTATCTCGATACGAGTGTGTATCATAGGTGTATCACATGTACCATACTGCAATGTACGATACGGTGTTTGCGGACTTAAAAATGGGCAAAACCGTGCTTTTATGTTTTGGGGTTTTAAAGAGCTTTTGAGGGGCTGAAACCCTCATTCATATAGAACATACTGTATAGTTTTTCACGCACTCTGGGAGCCGTGAGACTTTTTTGGGGGCTGATCTTTGTGCCAGAGAGAGGGTTTCATAATTTCGTCAAGAAAGAGTGCATTTCCACCATTTTTTCACCCAAAAAAGTGGGTTAAGGTAAAGAAAATGCATTTTTACTATTTTTTCACTCAAGAAAATAGTTTAATGTAAACAATCTTTATTATGAGTAAAATTACAAAGCTACTTTCCAAAAAAATTCTACATCTGAAGGCTTTGCCTCCCTACAACCCTCCGCCAACTTACCGCGAAGTTGAATCCGCAAAAATTAAAGATTTATATCAAGATAGAAATCAGGCTCAATACTCTTCCAACAAAGATGGCATTGATCCGGCGTGGCAATGGGACACTCAAGTAACGAGTGAAAACCGATTGAAAATTGAGTGCAACTATCGCCATAATATTTTTGTTTATGTAATATGAAAGTATGGGTCTTGTGGCATGTTCTTAATTGCAAGATATTTAATAATTTGCATTGTTCGTGTGATATAGTTGATGTTTGATGATGTCTTATGCAGCTCATAGAGACATAAATGCTTCATTTGTGATTTTATGGTTGCATTTTGTGCATTTCATCACTGTTTCATGTGATATGATTTTTTAGAATTTTTGCTAATTTTTCTGATTTTTTTCAAAATTTATGATTTTTTATGATACTTATCTTATTTTGGGCCCAACCGATGCGGTTTACGATATGATACTTACAACCTTGGTTTTGGGAATCAATTTGGATTGTAAATTTTTTTTGGGTATATTTTTGTAAGTAACCCGAAAAAACACATGTATAAGTGTCCATTAGAATTTTACCAAGAGTCGTCAGAAATCATTTCCTTTGAGTTAGTCTACAGAACTTGTTTTGTTGACTCAATGGCCCAATAGGACTGATAATTCCCAATACTCTTTCTAGCACTATTAACCTGATTGGTGATTCCTTTCATCTAGTCTTATAATTTGATAGTGTGTGCATTGTATTTCATAGAATCTGTCACCTGGGTACTGGTGGGGGTACGGTGGGTACGACACGGCATTTTAAAAAAAGGTGGGTACGGGGACACGGCTATATATATGTTTATATATATATATATATTAAATATCACATAAATTCAAAATAAACTTGATATAATCTAAATATATATGCTTTATCTAAAATATATATTATATACTGAAAATATAAAGTTATAAGCTGAAAATATAATTCTAAACTATAAATTGAATACAAACTTATATGTATGGAGAGTAAAATGGCGTGTTCGGGTACCATAGCATAGAAGTGATAATAGCTCTTTTCTGTGTGTACTCATTTTTATTCAGCTTGCCACTAGAAGTGATTTTGCTTTTTTGTGAGTTAAAATTTTCCCCTTGGTGAAGATTGTATCTGACGTTCAAGTTTTCGAATCACCTTCGAATGTTCCGCCTTAAGATTTTTGCATTCATTTGGAAAATAATCTCTTTTTTACAGTTATTGATAAACCAACCATTCCCTGCTTTTCCTGTTTTATGTAGCCTGTGAAGATTTGCAACAACATGAATTTCTTCTGTTTTCTGTTATACAAACAGAAGTGCACGTCAACTTAATACTTTTTGATCTTTTTCTGCTGTGAAACAGGCATATGTCCAGCAGTTGGAAAATAGCCGGTTGAAGCTAACTCAGCTTGAGCAGGAGCTTCAACGAGCACGCCAGCAGGTTTGTTGCCTGAATTAAGTAATTATGCTGTTGCTTTGCTACACTTTGAAGTGGCACATGGAACTTTGATATATGTTGATCATGTCATCCGTTCTTACCTTTTAACGCTAGTAAAATTCCTGCTTTTTCTCCTGCAGGGAATTTTCATTGCAGGTGGCGGAGATCAAAGTCAGACTATGGGTGGAAATGGTAGGCTTAGAATATGTGGTTAACTTGCCATATGTATGTGTATCACATGTTCTTGGAATAAGCTTATCAATTTTTCTGAACACTTCATATGTTTTTTCAATATGTTTCTTTAATAGAAATCCTGTTGTTGTAGTATTCCCTCTTTTGTGCTTCTGATTTTCAGAGTTCAATTGTTACAGAGTTGGTTTGTATTTCATCTTGTCCATACATGTTGCTTACATGCTAGGCTACAGCTACTATCACATTAATCAATTATTCTGAAAAACTTTCATGATAAGAGTTTGATTTTTTTATCTCTGCTTTGCTAAACTTACTCAAAACTTGAAATTAATTCAATCAAAAGTATTTATTTGCTTTATTTGAAGCTGTTTTGCAGTTAAAATTGGATAATAGCTTTTTCTGTATTGAATGATAAGAGAGAATTACACCTATAATTAGCATTGGTTTTCAAGATAAAAATTTGCTTCTGTAAATTTGACGACCTACAAATATGGGGCGCAATAGTACAGATTGTGGGTTCTCAATATCGGTGGATGTCTTCACCAAACATTTGTTGATGTTGATTCAGGTTTTCTAAGTGCCTTGGGTATTATTGAAGACACAAGCAGCCAACCCAATTCTTGTCTCTGCATGGTAGATGTGACACCTTTGTTTGTTAAATTTGGTCAGAGCAACCCTATTGTTGATACTGTTTAGATGGCTTGTAAGCCATATCTCTTCTTTGATGTCTTGTTATGAAGTGAGCTACTTACTGTTAAAAGGATATTCTGAATTAACAGAGAGTGGGCTGGTTTTCCCTTCTTTTTGGTTCTCTAGATCCATTGCCAGTTTCTTGTAGGACTTGTGCAGAGAAGGTTTTCTTTAACTGCACCTCGAAGGGGTTAGCGTAGTTGGAGCGGGCCTCGGCTGTCATATGGGCAGTCGGGGTTCGATTCCCTCAGGCGCCACCCCCTTGTGTAAGCCAATGCCCAGCATAGGCCCTGGGGGTGAGGATCCTAGCCTTGGAGTGTCTCTGTGCCCGAGTGGAGTTTCTTCAGGTTATAAACGAAAAAAAACTTGTCCTCAACTGGTTTGTCTTTCAAGTCTTGGTTCTTAACTTTATTAGATTTGCATGCATGGAGGTGGAAAAGAACATTGGTTATAATTTGCATTAGCAAGTGGTGCAACATGCGACATAATTTGTATCTGGTGCAATATTCCTTGGTGTCATGTTCATGGACGTTGATTTTAAATTTGAATAAGTATTTTCATATTGCTATATGTATTTACTACAATGGGCTTTCACTTTCAGTCCATGTTTGCAATATCCTCGTTGGGGTTGGAGCTGGATCTTGAGCTGTCTATACTGTACATTGTATTCATGGTACTTGAATGATCAGAGATGCTTGTCAGAGTCTCGTGCCTGTGCTTGTGCATTTTGATGGGGTTGTACACTTTGAACATTGTTCAGTGTCATGTTAAACGGTACAGGGTATTAGAGGCAGGAGCTGTCGACATGTCTAGGACATTTTAGAATGCGAAGAGACTGATGAAACCTTTTGCAGGTGCGCTTGCATTTGACATGGAATATGCTCGATGGCTGGATGAACATCAACGGCAGATCAGTGACTTGAGAACAGCTGTGAACTCTCACGTGGGTGATAATGAGCTGCGGCTTCTTGTTGATGCAGTCATGGCACATTATGATGAGATATTCAGACTCAAAAATGTGGGTGCAAAGGCTGATGTCTTCCACATGCTTTCGGGAATGTGGAAGACCCCAGCTGAGAGGTGCTTCATGTGGTTGGGGGGTTTCCGATCTTCAGAGCTTTTGAAGGTGAAAGTTCACCAGATCTTTTCTTCTTCTTCGAGTTTAGAGTTGCTTTTTGGTTTAAATTTGGTTTTTGACTGCCATCTTTCTTAATATCTAAGTATGAAGTTGGGACATTTTATTTGATAGTTAGGTTGCTCAACCATGTTGCAGATCCTTGTAAGACATCTTGAACCTTTGACTGAACAGCAGTTAGTGGGAATATGTAGTCTGCAACAATCCTCCCAGCAGGCTGAAGATGCGCTATCTCAAGGGATGGAAGCTTTGCAGCAATCTCTTGCAGAAACCCTAGCATCTGGATCTCTGGGCGCTCCTGGATCCTCTGACAATGTTGCCAACTACATGGGTCAAATGGCAACCGCTATGGGGAAACTAGGTACACTTGAGAGCTTTCTTCGCCAGGTAAGAAAACTCAAGCCACCTATCCACCCACCCCAAACAACAGTTTCACCCCCCCCCCCCCCCCCCACACACACACACACACACGACGTGAACAATCAGTATTGTTAAAGTGTTTGATATGGTACCAGGCAGACCATCTGCGGCAACAGACTTTGCAGCAGATGCACCGGATATTAACAACTCGTCAAGCAGCACGTGCACTGCTTTCCATAAGTGACTATTTCTCTCGTCTGCGTGCACTTAGTTCATTGTGGTTGGCACGCCCAAGAGAATAAATTGCCAGTTTTTTATGGGGCTCGTCATACAAAGGCCACCCGCAGCACCAGCCACATCTGTGAGTACATCCCACTAAGAGTTAGGGCTGGGAGGATGGAAGGAGCAAGAAGAAGAAAATGTGTGGACTTGGCCACTGTATCCATGGGTTGGTAGGGAATAGCATAGAAACTGTTGGTTTTAAGGTCTTGCAACCCTGTACAGTAGTAGCCCATGTTGTATTGTCAAGGCTGTCTTTGTATATACTAGAAAGAAATTTAGTCGTTAATTGTTATTGTCCTTATGTTTGCCACCGTTTCTCTGGTGAGGCTGAAAAATTTAATCACCTATTCTTGTGATTTACAAACACATGATAGTGAGCTATATTATGTTGTGAATAAAGGGGTCGGGGAGGACAGTGGACTTCACCAAAGCCGAGTACATTTTGATATTTTTCTTGATCTGATTGATCTGTGTTGTCTAAACCACTGCATTCATCTTGACTTCTTTACTTTTTACCACCCTAACTCGAGAATCGACAGTAGCATAAAAATTGGTTAACTCATTAAGGTCCACTGAAAGTTGTAAGAGTAATGATTGATGGGGCAGTTTGCTATATCTCCTTGGCTCCTGGACGTCTCCCGTATGATTGAAAATGTAAAGCAATGAAAGTAATGAGAGGATTCATATTCTGTTTCTCATCCCTTCACATCATGTTCTTTGCGCCAAATCAAGCAATATAATAACGTGTCCTCTGTATGATATAAATATGGTGTTGTCATGGGGTCGTTCTTTCCTTTATAGCTGTTGGTCTAACAAGCTATACAGTAGCCTAAGCAGCTTTAGAACAACTTTAGATTGAAATTAATATCATGTCAGCATATGTTTAGTCCAACTTAAGATTAGAATTGAGATCATGTAATCAGCAGTTTTGGGCAAATCTAACAAGCACCTTTCTAGCAGTTGGTTCAGTGTCATCTTAAACGGTATTGAGTTTTGCATCTGTGCGAATCTGAATCCGAATCCATGTAGCTGAAAATCTGATATTTACAGTCTGATTCGGATTTTGTTGGATTCAGATTGGGACTCTAATGCAAAAACTCAATACTGAATCCAGATCCGATTATTCATTGAATTCAGACTTCGGGTCGGATGTCGGATTACATCTGCCCCGTTGACATTCTTAGCTAATCATAAACACAATGTCTTGAAATAAGTGGCGACTTTCCTCATTATATCAGTTTTTCAAAGTTATCGACGTTTATCATGGTATTTACACGAGACCACCGATATTTACTTTGGTGGTACTGAAGCTCCTACTTACGCGGCAGAGTGGGATAAGCTGGATATTGCACGACAATAGCACAACTTATACTTATCCCACTTTTCTGGATAAGTAGCTGCCTCCAAAATCCAGATATCCTCTATGAAATAAAAGGGCTGGTAGTAGGAGGGTGAATGGTGCAGCAGACAGGCGGCGGCAATAAGGAAGAGGAAGGGAGAAGGAGAAGGAGAAGGAGATGAACACAGATATCACCGCGTTGGCTAAGCCGGAGTACCCGGTGGTAGATCGGAACCCTCCCTTTACGAAGACGGTAGCCAACTTCAACACTCTCGACTACCTCCGCCTTCTCACGATCAGCGGGGTCTCTGTTACCGTCGGATACCTCTCGGGTGATTCTCTAACACCACCCTCTCTTTTTGGGTTTTCGTTTTGTGGGAGTTTTCTCCTTCTTTTGATGGGTTTTGATTGTTTTGTGGTTTTCGGGATTTAGGGATCAAACCCAACGTCAGAGGCCCTTCCATGGTCACCGGTGGCCTAATCGGTTTAATGGGTGGATTCATGTACGCCTACCAGAACTCTGCGGGCCGGCTGATGGGTTTCTTCCCCAACGACGAAGAGGTAGTTCGGTACAAGCAATATAGGAACTAAGATTTCTTTGTATGGAGTGATTAGTGGGACTCTTCTGGGGTTTTTGACCATTGAACGATTAGGTGGCTTTTCTTATTTCTCAGTTTCATCACTTTCTTTTCTCTCAATCACATGATTGTATTTCATGGTGTATCTTGAATTGAAAAACGGATTTGAATTCCTTCTTTTAATAATGCTAATGTTTGGGCAATCTGCATCTTGTATGTCTTGCTTTCTTGTAGATTTCTAATGGTTTCTGTATCAGGATTAGGTTGTAGATGAATGCCTGGTTTTGAATTTTGCGAGAAATAGTAGATTTTGTGATCAAATTTATATTCATTGGTTGGATTCACTTTCTTTTTTATTCTTTCATTTAATGGTCTGATTGACCCCAAAATGAATTTATTTCACTTTGCTGTTCCTCACTTCCTGGATCTTACTGTAGGATTTTGGGTTTATTGGGGTTTAGAAAGTCACCCCAAATGGGCTTCCATTTGGACGTTCCAGTTACAATTGTACCATCGTTAAAGTTATGGACCTTATTCCTACTTTTTTTTTTGTTCTCTTTAAGCATAAGAAGCTATACAGACGTAAAAAAATTTAGTCTGACGTCTTGATATTATCACAGAAATAAGGTTTTCTATGTGAGAGACCACTAGAAATAGCTAGTATCTTTCTCTTATATTTTTCTTTAAACCCCAGAATTCCTGGAAAACATAGAAAGCTATATATGTTTTACTAGTCTTGTTTCTTTGCTCCTTTCTATATAAATCTGCAAGGTGAATCATCCTACGATCTTATCCCTTCTCACAACCTTCATACAAGTAATTGGTTGATCTTCTTCTTTTCATAATCCCTTCTATTTGCTTCTTGTCTACTTTTCTCACCAGTACTATGACAAGGCCTCTGTTAAACCATCTTAGGCAATATTCTTGAAGATTTTATCTTTGTTAAACCATCTTAGACAATATTCTTTAAAATTTTATTTATCTTGCATGTGTATTTCTCCTAAACACATTTTAATGTATTTATTTTTAGCTATCTTCTTTCTTTGTTACTCTGTACATCTTTCTTAGCATATGCATCTCAAGTACTTGCACTATCTCTTTCTATTACCTATTAGTTGCTCAACACATTGTTAGTTTTATTGTGGTCTTATAGTAACATTTTTCTCTAGTCTGAAAAGTATTCACTTATCATCTATTACTTGACTAGCTTTTCTTCACTTAGACCGGCTAGCATAAAGCGTACTGCTAATGATATTCTCATCGAACCCCTGCCTTGTATAGAGCTTAAATATTGAAGTTTTTTTGCCCTGTTGTATTACAAGGTCTTTTATTTTAACTATATTGTTCTTCTTACTACACTTGCATTTTGTATATCCTCATTCATTCATCACAAAACCTACTATTGGTATCTTCGTCAGGCCCACTAGCTTATGCACTATGTTACTTGGACACTGACATGGGTATGAAGTGTCGGACATGGCAGCTTTTGAAATGCTAGATACGTGGACACAGCTATATATATTTATATATATAAGGGGAGAGAGAGAGAGAGAGAGAGAGAGAGAGAGAGAGAGAGAGAGAGAGAGAGAGAGAGAGCTTTCTCTACAATAGGAGTGTGCTTACTAGTTTTCTTGGAGTTAGGCCCCAATAAAATATATGGACAGAAAATAAGGTTTAAACAAGATTCACATAAAGTGTTCGAAGTGTTCGTCATCGAATACTTTGTGTCAAAAGTGTCAGATATGCAACACGGAGTGTCCATTTTTTTCTTGGACCCTTCTATGTTGAAAAATGAAGTGTCTAGGAGTGTCGGTGTCGGTATCCAAGTGTCCAAGTGTCCAAGTGTCTGATACTGACACGTTGGCCCTCTAGAAGTCAAGGTAACATAGCTTATGCATAGTAGAGCCTAAATAACAAAATATTTTGTACTATTGTATTACAAGTGCAATATCCACATTATTTAAAGTTACAAATGCCTATAAGTTTCCAGCCCTACTCAACCAGTAAACTCTATCTACATGAGGAACTTTCCTCCTAAATTCTTTTGTAGATATTTTAAAATGTTATATAGATAATGGGCTTAGACTTTTAGAAGGAAGGTTCCCCTCAAAGCGGCCTGTATACATAAGCACCCATTCCAGGTTTATATGAACTTGAGCATTCTGCATACAAAAGAAAAGGCAATCTGTATCTTGAAGCTATCCTTGCCCAAATCTATTTTCTTTGACCGCATGCCATGGGGTGTGGAAAACAAAAAAGGGGCGGCCTGTATACATAACAATTTATTTTCAGGGGAATGGAATGAGGTTCTGTTGAAGGACATCATAATTAAACATGCATGGTTTTTGGGCCAACTAAATCAATGACACACAAATCCATAGCAGTATGCATTTATTTGCAGTGGCATGCCACTTAGATGCTAAATACTGTCACATTGTGATGAAAGTAAACCATGTTTCGACCAGAACTCCCATACTCAATATTGTAATTAGCGTATCGGAATTCGTATTGCATGAGCCTGAGATATGAGTGTATCTTACCAAAAAATCTGAATTAAAAATCACAAAAAATCTGGAAAATTACAAAAAATAGAGAAAAATCTCTAAAATTTTAAAAAAATCAGAAAAAATTCTAGAATGCAACAGAAAAAAAGGAACATGAATATATGCATTATGGGTAACTAAACATAAACATTGGATACGATATATTCAAAACACTCCTAACAAGCATTTAACAAAAGTCACAAATCACAAGCATGAATGTTTGATATCAAAGTTATATATTACATAACAAAATAAAAGAAAAAGCATCCTAATCTATCAATCATAATGAAAACGATATTCAAATGATGTATCTTCTTCACCTCATTCACCTATATTCATCTATGGGCCAACATAATCATTGTCATCATCCACCTGTGCCTCCATCTCAGCCTCCAGTTGCCTCCAATCCTCATTATCATCCAAGACATCGGGCTCTTCTTTTGCACACTCATCCAATATATTGAGGTTGTTACTACTGATGGGATCATATATGCTCCTCTGTCGTCTTCTCGATTCTCTTTGTATTTGTTTGCAATATGCAGATATTAATTAGAATACAAGTTGTATTAAAGTAAATCCACTAACATATATCTTAATGTTACCTTTGCTTCAATCTCATATTGTAGGTGACAAGTACAAGATAATTTAATCATAGTGTTTTAATATATTCCTTTTCTTTGTGTGGATGCACTAAAAGAACTCCAATTTCTCTCGCATCCACTCGCGTTGCATCCTTGACTCAATATACTATGTGCAAACCTAGATAATGAAGGATCATCTCCACCAAACCTATTCCACTATTGATATGAACCAAAAAAATAAAAATATATCATGAGAGAAAATCCTTGCAATACAAAAAATACATAATAACATTGAATTTCAAATGCATACCTGACCGTAATGAGCTACACAATTGGATTGTGTTCCTTCGTCCAAAGTCCCCCTTGTTTTATTCATACTTGTTTAACTCCACATGAATTTGTCTTTGGAGACTATGATCTACGGAGTTCAAGACGCCCATTTGTACTTGGCTATCATATACCAATGTGGGGGAGAATTTGATGGCAAGATTGAAGTAAGAGGCAACAATATAAATGACTTAAGGGAGTTGGTGAGTCCATCTCTTATCAATCAACCCTCCAAATTGGCATATACTAGTTTTAATTGTTGACATTTTCTCTAATATGCTGTTTTGCCTTATCCATATCATCATGCAAGTAGGGCATAGCTGGAGCCTCATCATTGTCCACTCTCCTCAACACTTTCACAAGTGACATTCTCATCCTCAAAAACATATTGCACCTCTTCCAAAGCTCCATAGCGAAGACTATCTCCATTATCTCAACCTCAATAGGTGTCTGCGTAATCTTCATTGCAAACCACTAATATGAAGCAAACATTTGCTTTAATTCATTTTGATGAATGATTAGGCTTTGTACAATCAAAACATTCGTGACAAACTTTGTCAATGCATGGTGTATCAACTTGGCTCCCTTGGTAAACTTCCTCGTCAAGTTTAAGATGGCCGAATCATTATAAATGAATGTTGTTACTTTTTTGCACATTTCAATGCATGAGACCAATGCAATGCGTTGTGCATGGACACCAAAGAAAACATTTTTATTCTTTTTGCAACATTAATCCAACAGTTTTAAAGTTTGTTGTATTATCAGTAATGAATTAGACCATATTTTTCAGGCTTAACATCCTCCACCACATCTTTAAAATCACAAACAACTCTTCTATTGTCTTTTATCAATTAGACATCAACAAATTTCAAAAACATAACACCTTTAGGACAAGAAACCAAAAAAATTGCCAGATTTCGTTGTCTCCTGTTCGTCCATCCATTTTTCATGATGGTGCAGCCCATAGTCTTCCAAGACTCTCTGAACTCAACACATCACTGCTTCATTTTTGCAACAACTTGCTTTAAAATTCTGCCCCTCAATACATGATAGGGGGCATCTTGTAACCAACTCTTATATTGGTTATTGCATTAGCCATAGCCTGAAAATGATACGAGTTTGCAGCATTGAATGGTGTGTGAGTCTCGTAAAAAGGATGCTTAACTGCTAGATATGCTTGCTCAATCATTTGCTTGAAGGCCATGGCAGAACGTATATCCGGTTGGGGCTCCAGGGGTTGTTCTAGGTACCAATCCTATGTCCTTGACTCATAAATCCCCTATCTCCTCCCTTCCCCTACTATTACCACCAGGTCCGACACAAGTTGGTGCATGTCCAGTACCACTGTTGTCTGTCTCCACCTCTACTCCCTTGCCCTTCTGCCACAGTAAATTCTTCAACTCCTTAGTGGGGCCGGTTACACTGTCAGTTGCTTCCCTATATGCCTCAAGTGTCACTTCTGGGTTTTCCTAGGGCTGGGACATATCGTAGCCCCCAATTTCTGTCTACTCCTATTGTTTTTTTTTTGCCTCTTTCTTTCAGATTCCTTCAATAGCTCATGCATCTGTCATTTCACAGTATCTAACACATGCTTAGAATTATATGCGACCACATTAAGCCTTGTTCCAGCTAAATGATGCTTCATCCTAGAAATGCCTCCATGAATCTCCCTCTTACAATAGTTGCACCAGTGGAGCAACCTATTTTCTTCATAAATCGGTGCATATTGATCCCATCACGGGTCTCTTGATGCAGCCATGCTCCAAATACATTGAATCAAACCCTCTAGGGTTTGGATTTGAAGGTTAGATAGCACGAAAATGTGTGTATGATGGAAATGGTGGAATTTATGATAAATCACACCACTATGATTCAGTTTTAAGGGCTAGAAGTCAAAAAATGAGCGTAGGATGAAAATGAAGGGTTTTAGGATAAAAGAGGGGATTTAGGATTCGATTTTGAGGGTTGGAAGCCAAAAAAAAGGTTGGGTAGGATGGAAATTGGTGAGATTTGAGGCAAACCATACTTCTAAGGCTCAGATGTAACAAAAACTTCATTTTTTAGGTAGATTTGATCTCAAAATAAGGTGGGTAGGCTTAAAAAAGGGGGTTGTGAAGGGTGAACATGCAAAACGGGGTCAAAACGACCCTTGGGGGCTAAAATATGGCCTCCATAAGTGGTCGGTCGCTACTTTTTCGGCATTGAAAAAGTAAAAAAAAAGGTGTGTCAACTCGTACGATACGGTACGATACACTCACATATCATACGATTCATATCATATCGATACGATAAGCATACCAAATACGATATAAGCCCTAAATCATATATGTTCCCTTTTCGATACTATGATATATCTTATCGTATCTACTGATAACACTGGCCTGACTTGGTGATTTGCCGCTTAACTCATTCATAGCCAGGATTAGAAACCTCGGTGGCTTAGTGTCTTGTGACTGAGTTGGAAACCTTCAGTTACATCTTTTTTTGAGTTAATTCACTCTGATGTTTGTGAACCTTCTCTATGAAATAATATTCTAGTCTGGATATTGTTAGAAACCCGATCCTTGGAAGATCAGATTCCTAGGGATGCGTGCTGGTAGGGGAGAAGAAAGAAAGAGAGATCGGTGGGGGAGAAAAAAAAGCAAGAAAGAGAGGGAGAAGGGAATGATAGAGAGAGGGGGGAGAGAAAGATAGGTGACCCACGAGGGAGAGTTGTCCCTCTTGGATGGCGTCGTCCTAAAGAGAGAGAGAGAGAGACGTCTCTCTTCCCTAGGCCTAATCCTCACAGAGGACAAGAATGAGGGAAATTCATCGAATCCTTCATTAAGCTTTTAGGGTTCCCAGGCTTACATATTTATAGCCCACATAAGTCCAAGTCCCCTCCCCAGTATATTCAATTCCCTCAACCCAAACATAAAATGAAAGCAAGGAAACGACTAAAGCAAGCACGGAATCAGACTCTTCAGTGGCATATTCAGATCGGTCCATAACAATCCACCCCTCTTGAAAACAACCTTGTCCTCAAGGTGAGAACTCTGAAAATCTGGTCAACAACTGATCCTCCTCCTCCCACGTAGCGTCATCCAATTCTAACTATGTCTATTGCACTAATACTTCCATGATCAGCCTCCCATCCTTGCATTGACGCCACTTTTCAAAGACTTTTGAGTGATTGGGTTTGAGTTATTTCTTCTAAAGTTGACATCTCTGGAGTGAAAAAAGGTGGTTGCCCCTTATATGGATTGAAGCGGGACATGTGGAAGACAAGATGAATGTGGGAACCTTCGAGCAAATCCAATTGATAGGCCACAGTCCCAACCCGCTCCACTACCAGATAGGGTCCAAAATAGCGAGCCATCAATTTGTGTTGACGGGCCCTGCGCACGGTGAGTTGGCGGTGAGGTGGAACTTTCAAAAGAACAAGATCTCCTACTTCAAAAAGCTCGTGGTCTATGGTGTTGATCATGAGCTTGTTTCGTGTGGTTCTGGGCCACCGCCATATGTTGTCTTTGCAACTGTAAGGGCTGATCTCGCTCCAACAAAGATGACTCTCGCTACCCCTCCAACATAAGCAACTATAATGGGGGGTGTTCTACCGCACACAACCTAATACGGGGTTATCTGTATGGTGGAGTGATGGCTGGTGTTGTAGGACCACTCAACCCAAGGAAGAAGTCGAACCCAAGACTTGGGTCGGTCCCCCACGAAGGTCCTCAAGTAATCTTCAAGGCAGCGGTTAAAGACCTCAGTATGCTCATCTGTCTACAGATGATAGGCCGTGCTCATGGCCAATTTCGTATCTTGTTGGTTGAAAAACTTCACTCAAAAAGTGTTTATGAACATTGGGTCACGATCACTCACTATGGTGCGAGGCATCCCATGCAATCGAAAAATCTCTTGGATGAAGAAGTCGTCCATTGTCTTGGCGGAGTACAAATGTGATACGATTATAAAGTGACTATGCTTAGAAAGTCGGTACCATAATAGTAGACTTGCTTTGCACCGAAGGTAGTCCATCAATGAAGTCCATCGATATGTCCTCCTAAACTTGGTCTGGAATAGGCAAGGACTGAAGCAACGTCGTAGGAGAGGCAGCCTCATACTTGGTGCACTGACAAACATCACATCGGCCCACAAACTCCTGAACATGTCGTTTTATTCCCTTCCAGGTGAATTAATGGCTAAGGCGGTGGTATGTCCATTCCACCTCTTCGTGACCAGCGGTGAGGGTGCAATTGAAGTGTTCTATTAAAGTGGGAATGAATTTGGACCCTTCCAGAACCACAATCCTTTCGCGATGCAAAACAAGATCCTTGCAAATCCCATTCTTCGGAAGTTCAACCCTCTGGATTTGACCCCACAATTCAGCCATGGTATTGTGGCTGATGTATTCCCATTTTAGTCCGTCCATGAAGGGAAAGGTGACGACGATCATACTAAAGAGTGACAACTCTTCCTCGTGGCCCCTATGCGAGAGCCCGTCGACGACCTGATTGGTAGTTCCCTTGTGGTATTGGATCTCAAAGTCATATCCAATGAGCTTGGAGACCCATTTCTGTTGAGTAGGTGTGATGACCCTTTGTTCCAACATGTATCAGAGACTCTTGTGGTCTGTGTGAACCACGAAGTGCTGCCCAAGTATCGATGCCATTTGCCCACGACAAGTATGATTGCCATGAATTTTTTCTCATATGTAGAGAGTCCCCTCTTCCCTTCTGCAATCACTTACTGAAGTAGGCTAGGCAGTGCCCTTGTTGGATAAGGACTGCACCCACACTCAAACTGGAAGTGTTCGTGTCAATCATAAATGTCTTGGAGAAGTCCAGTAAGGCCAATACAAGTGTGGTACTCATGGCGTCTTTCAGGTACTCAAAAGCCCTGGATGCTTCCTCCCTACAATTGAAAGAAATTTTTTAAAGTAATATAGTGAGCAGGTGAGCGAGCTGGGCATAGCTTTTTACGAACTTTTGATAATATCTAGTTAGACCTAAAAATCCTCGTAAGCCCTTGAGGGACTTGGGAACTGGTTAACTCATCATGGCCTCCACCTTCTCAGGGTCGACCTCCACACCTTGTTTGGAAATAATATGGCCCAAGTATTGGACCCTGGTTTGACTGAAACTGTATTTGAACCACATAGCATACATGTGATTCTTGGCAAGAGTCTCCAATCTAATTCGGAGATGATCCCAAGTACCGCTATACACCAGGATGTCGTCAAAAAAACACCAAGATAAACTGCCACACAGGGATTCGGCTAGCAGGGTGCCGCACCCGCGTCGACGCGACTCGATGCAGGTGCGATCAACCCGATCCTGGGTGCGTTATTTAAGTTTTTTTTTTTATTTTTTAAAAATTTGCCCTGCTATAATTTTTTTTTAAAAAAAAATTCTGCTGGCTGCTGAAGGTTGCTATGAGTTGATCCTTTTTTTCGTAAGGGATTTTCTCTCTCCATAATAAATGATAATGATGGTGGTAGCCTGCTATCCTGCAATGAAATTTGAAAAACCAGGGGAACCCAACCCCCTATATATATATTTACATTTTTGCCCCTATCACACCCCCTCACCGGGGTTTTTTGGAAGTGCCGAACCCCCGCACCCGCACCCATGTGACATAGTCAGGAACTCATAGTGACTATCATGAGTCTCCTGAACTTATGCACACATAAGGCATCATTTGGATCTGGTGATATTCAGATATGAGATCCAATTTTAAGGAAAATCCTGCCCCGTGAAGTTGATCTAACAACTTGTCAATCATCGGAATCGAGTATTTGTCCTTCACAGTGATTTGGTTTAGGGCCCCATGATCAATACAAAACCACTACGACCCGTCTTTCTTTTTCACCAACAATACTGGTGAAGAATAAGGACTCTTGCTTGGGCGAATGATACCTGAGTCCAACATGTCCCTCATTGGCCCTCTCAATCTCCTGTTTTTGCGCATGGGCATACTCGTAGGGCTGAATATTGTTCGGTTTATCCCCTGGTTTGGTAGGGATGGCATGGTCATAGCTTCTCGGAGGAGGCAGGCGATCAGGCTCTTTGAAAATCGTGTCAAACTCCTGTAACAAGCCCTCCAAATCAGGAGGCAAGTCGTCTTTGGGTGTTGGTCGCCTCTTCCATGTACATTTGGGTTACTACCTTCCAAATCACCCTCGCCATTTGCTTTGATTCGGCCGTGGAAGGAGGGGATCTAAAATTGGCTAGGATCTCAACTCTCTTCCTTTTGTGCTCAAATTCCATTTTCATATCATGAAAGTTTAATGACACACCCCCAAGGACTGCAGCCATTTCATTCTGAGCACAATGTCGACTCCCTTCATGGGAAAACGAGCATATCAATCGTGAAGTGCCTGCCCTAGATGTCCAGTTGCACACTTGGGCATCAGGCCTCACATCGAAGTTTGCTTATGTTGCCCACAAGTACCTCTAATGGGGATTGAGGAGGGGTCAAGCATCTGGCCCTCTTGGCCATTTTGGCGGACACAAAGTTCGTGTCGACTTGGTGTCAATCAGAACTGATATTTGAAGTTTGCCAATTTTACCTTGTACCCGCATGGTTTGGGGTGCCTCTACTCCGACAAGGGCATGATATGATATCTCCGGAGGGTCTTTCGTTGTCTCTTCGGCCTCTTCTTCTTCTTCTTCTTCACTCTTGTCTGCACTATCACATACATATAGGTTTAGGGCCTTACAATGATGACCTGACCGCCAAACCTCATCACAATTATAACAAAGACCCTGTTTGCGGTGCTCATTTAGGCGCTTGCGTTGGGCCTTTTGAATTCAAGCTTAGACACCGACCTAGATACATTTTTATAGGTTTTCAACTGTTGTCCTTCCTTTTTCTCATGTGTCTTGTCTCGGTTGAAGCTCACGTTGTTGCGATTACTCCCTGATCTGCACCCATCGTATTCCCATCTTTGCTAATTTTTCCTCGGCTATGCGAGCCAACTCAAATCATTGCAAGAGGGACACAGGTCTGGCAGCCTGCAATTCTCCCTTGAGGCTGGCTATGAAGGTGCCAATTAGTGATTCTTGGGACCATCCTGTCACCAAGTTGCTCAAGCGTTCGAACTCCCCTTGGTAATCGACCACACTCCCATGTCGGATTTTGGAGAGCGATACGTTTTGGTTCACATACCCGGAAGGGCCGAATCTCACCACCAATGCCTTCAAAAAAGTCTCTCTGGAAGGAGTTCCTAGGCTGGTCTCAAAGCAGTGGTACCATCGGATCGCTTCCTCCTCCATGTGGATCGAGTCTTAATATTGGTCTGGTGTTTGTGCGATTTTGAAGTACTTCTCGGCTCAGAAGAGCCAACTGGTTGGATCTTCTCTGAAAAACTTTGGAAACTCCAATTGGGGCTGACAACAATGGTATGGTCCAAGGTTGAGTCCAACAACTCCCCCATGGTTGTCGCTTGATCTAGAACCACCCGGCAAGGTCATATGCCCGACGAGGATCCGACCACCCACATGTGTTCGAGCGTGGGAATGCACACGGCACTCTACCAATCTAAAGAAGACCATGCCCTATGTAGCATCGGAATTTCAGTTGGCTGACTTCTTTAAGAAATCGCTTTCTTCTTCTCGGTTTCATTTTTTGCTTGACAAACTTTTGGTGATTGCACCGTAAGTTTGAGGGAGTGTTAATATATATATATATATATATATATCTTAGTTGTCATAAGCGCTAAGCGGTATCCCAAATAATTTTATTTTTTTTAAAAACATAATAAGAAACATGTATACAACATAAAATCAATTAGCAATAAGCAATAGACAAATAATATGTCGTTGAACACTCTAAATCAATTATATTACATAACCTTAACCTACTCAAACAAATTAAGAATAAATTAACAATTTGAATAAACAAACCATACAACTAACAATATAAATGAACAATACACAAAAAATAAAATTATGTATACAAAAAAACTTAACAACAATAGACATAATACAAGTAATATACAAATAATGTGTTCTTATTCTTCTTCTCAACAATAGACATAATACAAGCAATTTGTTCTTTTTTTTTCTTGACAATAAACATAATACAAGCAATAGACAAATAACATGTCTTCTCCTTCTTCTACATCTTCTTCTTCTTCTTCTTGAAGAAAACAAATGATGTCTTCAAAAAAAAACTAGGCTCTATAACCTAGGCAGCAATATAGGGCCCCACTGCTCAAATGTGGTTGCCCAGGCGGTGGGGCTGCGGCTAGGCCACCTAGGCACCGCCTTTGACAACTAAAATATGTATACATATAAATATCTGTATATATATTATATAATTGTAATAGATAATACCTATTAGGGGTATTTTTATCTTTTTACATTATGTAATAAGTTGTGCTCATTAGGGGCACTTTAGACATTTTTATTTTTTTTTATTTTGCTTCTTTATTAAGGGTATTATAGTCTTTATAATGCCCTTGACTCCAAGAGTCATTGGGAGTGCTACCAATGGCTCTTTGAGCCCTCCTTTGTCTATATAAAAGGGTTGAATCCCCTCTGGTAAGTATACTTTCTCAAACATTTGATTCCTAATAAAATCCTATATTTTTTTAGTTGTGTTCTTGACACCTAAGTGGATTATGAGCATGTATTCTTGTATTGACCCTTAAGTGGTTTTTTGTGTTTTTGCTATTGTGTTCTTGTAAGCCCGTAAGCACTCTTATATTGTTTTTCCCTCTTTCATTACAATCTGCTCACGCCACCACTGTTAGAAACCCGACCCTTGGAAGATCAGATTCTTAGGGATGCGTGCCAATAAGGAAGAAGAGAAAGAGATCGGTGGGGGGAAAAGAAGAAACGGAAGAGAGAGAGAGGTGGCCCATGAGGGAGAGAGTTGTCCCTCTTGAGTGACGTCCTCCTAGGGTTAGAGAGAGAGAATGTTTCTCTTCTCTAGGCCTAATCCTCACAAAGGCCAAGAATGAGGAAAATTCACCAAATCCTTCATTAAGCTTGTAGGGTTCTCAGGCTTACATATTTATAGCCCACATAAGTCCAAGTTCTCTCCCCAGTACATTCAATCCCCTCAATCCAAACATAAAACGAAAACAAGGAAATGACATCGGTCCGTAACATATATCGTATGATTTTATTGATGATTTTGGGATTTACTGTTTTCATGAACAAGATGTTCAAATGTTCTCTATTTTTGTTAAATTCCATTGTTCTGCTAAACCATGACCGGATTCACATTCACTTCAGTGCAGTAAGGCCCTTTATACTTCTCTTCAAAATGTGGACCTATTTTTATCATATAATCCCATCAATACAGAATCTCTTTGTCTTAATTTGTGCCAGCAAAGTGTTAGAAAATGGAATTAACTGGCATATTAAAGAATCTGCTATGATGATTCACCTTGAGTACCAAAGTGCCTTTGAAATGAGGCCTGATTTGGCTTCATAAGCCACTGCTTCCTGCAATGAACTAGATACTGTGTTTCCTGTAATCTCCTGCATAGACTGCATCTATTCGAATTTCTTGGCTTCTGGATTCCATTGTTATGTTCAACTAGGCAGCTCAAAGAGGAACAGGCTAATCCTCGAGGCTGAAGAATGTGTTTTGGTTGTCACTGACATGCAAAAGGTTTACAAAGATGGCTCCCAATGAAGAACTGCCGTATCACAGCATATGTAGCCTTCCTTGAAATAAGAGCATGAAAATATCTGAACATAAGAAATTATATAATCAGAATTTGATGATGATTTTAGCTGTTGATGAAACAAAGTCAATAGGACCTTGATTTTGAAGCTAAAGCTGTTGGTATGGTTATTAATGATTGGACTTTCATTCTGGAGTAATCAGTTGATTTGGTTCTACTTTTGTGGTTGAAAGGAGTTCATTTGGTAGTTAGCTTGCCTTGCTTTCCTTCCCTCAAAAGAAAGCTTATGAATTTTCTAATTTTCAAATGATTTTTTTTCTTTCACCACAGCAAATCAATTTCTGTCATGATCATGGCTCCACACTGATGGTTCTACTTTTGTGGTTGGAAGGAATTCATTTGGTAGTTTGTTAGCTAGCCTTGCTTTCCTTCTCTCAAAAGAAAGCATCTGAATTTTCTAATTTTCAAATGAATTTTTTTCTTTCACCACAGCAAATCAATTTCTGTCATGATCATGGCTCCACACTGATGGCTCATCATGCAAGTTTGGCATTCTTATTAAGTATTTTCATGTCCATTTTGGTTTCCTAATAAAAATGTCAACTCTGAACATGCACTAAATCATTGATTCTCACTTTTTTCCATTGCCTGTTTTTATCTATCATTGGCATGTGAACACTTGTTTAATACTTGCCATTTATTTTTCCAAATGGGCAGCTCTTCTTGGATATCATGATATCCCCCAGTTTTCTTATAAAAAAAGGACATGGTCTTTTGTCCAATACTTGGTCCAGGAAACCTCCGAACCTATGAAGATGTTCCCTACCGACTTCTTGTCAACGGTTCTTTCTTATTTTACCTTTTGCAAACTTTGAACATCTAACTATTTTTTACTTGTTTAGTGGGGTATTTAATTTGGACCAGGGTCTGACTGCATGTCTTCCTTGATCATTTCATTTTCTTTTAAACATTACAGTTTCCTTTAACGTGGCCAAACTGGGAGCATTGTGACACCATTGGTTCCCCGTATGATGTGGATTGTTTAAGATGTTGGTGATCAAAACCTGTTTTTTTGCCGGTTCTTCTGATTGAAGATTACCTTGGGAATTTTGGATAGAATTTCTAATTAATAATTTCTGCTGGTTGTTTCCATGCTTGTGTCCGAGGAATCAATTTTGCTTATGTTAAAAGGTGAAAGAAGATTTCAAGGAAAAAGCTACGTGATTTTACCTTTTTAAAGTGACAGGAAAACTTTATTTTTGAATTTATCATTGAGTCAAAATATCATTTTGGTTTGGTGCCATTTGCTGCTGAAAAGTCAGTAAATGCATTTTTCAGAGCCAACCAACACCAACTTGGTCTTCATAAGTTAATGAACATAGCCATGTAAAGTTTGGCATGGTTTGTTTACTAAGAAGCATGATTTGGATTTAATTGTATTCATGCAGAAATTTGTTTTTTTTTTATGAAGCTTTGCATTGTAGGCATAATTAAATCAGAAATTTGCTTTTTTGTGAAGCTTTACATTGCAGGCGATTGATTTTCAGATTCTTTTGAAAATCTACATATATTTCTAAACCCCTTACTCTAATGCATGTTTTCCATTGAAAAGACTATAGGCATCCTATTTCTTAGCACAAATCAACAAAATATTCAGTTGAAAGGTTTCAAAATCATCGGATCATACCAATAAACAATGTGGTCCCGTGATGGCATGAACATGGACCACAATGGACTACATATTTGCTGTAGATCCCATATTCTATTCCCAACATTATTCTGGTTGCTGGATGGAGTGGGAAATATCACTCTTTTTGCCTTCCCTCAAAAGTCAAACTGTGTGTTGTCATCTGAAAACGTCACAGATGTTGATTTGGTGCCACTATCTACAAGATAAGTCAACTGACAAGGATGGACAATGGCCTCATCATTTTTCTATTCCCAACTCAAAATCTGCAAGGTGGAATTGGGCCCAAAAGTGAACTGGTCAAATAGCTGCAGAGGAAAATAAGTAGAAAACTTTTATATTAATCTAGTAAACAAGCTCTCATCACAAAGTCTACGATGGATTGTTATTTGTTGGTGAAGGCTGAAATGTGGGATAGCATCTCAGTAGCTCTCGTGGGAGATATGGAAGAATTGTTAATTTCTTGGAATGCATGACCCACTCCATTGTAAGCAACATGGTCCACTCTCTTACCTGCCCTTCTCATGGCTGCACATTTCTCCAAGTTCCTGTCCTTCAGAATATCCATTTCTGATATGCAAACTAGAATTTTAGGCAGGTGCAGTTCGTTAAGCTCTGGCGAGGTTTTGGCCAAGGGTTGCACCATGGATGGTCACGGTTAGCAGCAGCACTCGGTGGCAACGAGAGCTGCCAGAACATGTCTGATGCAGCCAAGCTCAGTGCTGTGTTAGCCTGTTGGGTTGTGCTTGTCTCCGAGCCCAGTCGGCCTTCCCCACCAAAGAATGGTTGTATCAGAATGACCCCTCTCAAAGACAGTGGTTTCACTGCTGAGTGGGAAAGTCTGGCCACTACCTTGTGCGCAATGTTTGCACCTGCGCTGTCTCCTGCAATGTACACCCTTGAGAAATTACACAGACCATGCCACCAAGAATTCTCGCTCAAGTTCTCATCCAAAGCCTGCCTCCTCACCCACTCTACAGCACTAAGACCATCCTCATAAGCTGCTGACAGATGGTTCTCGGGTGCGAGCTGGTAGTTCATTGATATGATCACATTATTGGCTTGAGAAGCAAGCTTGGCCAAGAACTTATGGTAGCATTTCCATGCTGCCGAGCCAACACAGAACCCACCACCATGAAAGTAAACCACAACTGGCAGCTTTGCATGGCGACCTGCAGCCTGTCTTGGAGCATACAGTTGAGCCCATTGACCAGTTAATTTGCTGGTTACCATGTCTCTTGAGATTGTGTCAGTATCGGAGAAGTAGCCAGACAGTACATCAGCAACAATGGGAACCCGGTCGACATGGCCATCCTTGTAAACCCTAATGAGCCCTTCAATTTCAGCAACCAACATCTGGGGTTGATCCTTACCATCCAGCTGGTTGAGTCTGGGCTCAGCAAGGAAAACAGACCCCATAGCTCCTTTCCTTGAGCTTCTTAATTGCAAGTTCCTAATCCCCACTATTGTATTATCACGTTATTGTTTTTTTACTCTACCGATGTGCTACCTGCAAGTTGTGAGTCCTTATATAAACAAACAAGAATAACCCGCTTGTGTGGAGGGGTCATGTACCTACAATTGCCTGAAAAGTGGGAATTGGGTACCCATCAAATATTCTCGCATGGGTGTGAGCACCCCATGACTTCAGTTCTTTCCTTGTCATCTTTTGGCTAACTGGAGAAGGCAGTCCCTTCCTAAGACGTTTCTTGGCCTCTTGGGATAGCATGTAATATCTCTGTCTGGTAAACGAGCTTAAAGTGTTCAAGCTTGACTCATTCTTGTGGTGAGCCAAGCCCAGTTCGAGTTAAACGAGCAGAGTTCAAGCTGGCTTGTTTATAGAAAAATATATTGTTTTGGAGCTAGAAGAAATATGATTACAGACATTTATACATGTAAAATATATTCCTTACTGCCTAATGAATTTATATGAGTCGAGCTGAGCAGAGTACCTATTGTTCATGTTCGGCTTTTCCAGCCTATTTTACGAGTTTGAACGAGCCTCTTTATGAGCCGCGCCAAGAGAGTCTCATCAGCTTGTTTCCCAGCCCTAGTGATGTCTGAAGATATGAGGCTTGCAGTGGAGATCTTTAGTGGATCCTTTGCTTGAATTTTTCACCACAATCTTAGTTCGCCCTTGAAGGGAAAAGGTGGTTTAGAGAATAGGATGCCCAGCATACAAAATCCTCTTCTCCTTCCATTTGGATCTTTAACCTACTTTGAATCCTATAATGGGACACCACTTATCTTCATTGCCTCGTTTAAGATGGAGACCAAACATGGTGGCATCTTAGTTTGTCATTCAAGATTCAGGGCCCACGAGAGGAGCCCAATAGATGCCTGGATAGTTTGTGCCTTTGTGGGACCAGATTTCTCATGGGTTAGGTTGCTAGAAGGTTCCAATATAAGTTCATTTGACACCTGCCAGCGAAACTTTTGCATAGATTCAGGGTCGACTATGTCAGGCAAGAATTATGATGTGTAACATGATGGTGGCAGTTAACTGAAAAAGAAAAACAGGTTTGATTCGTAGAATTTTGGGTGTGCAGTCCACAAACAATAGCAAAGCCCATGTGACGGGGTACCCCTTTTGCTAAGTGGTTGGCACAGTCTATAATTATCACCAAGGAATCAATGAACCTGATGCTTGGAAAAACTAGAGCTTTATCAGGTTTTTAATGTTGTATTCTTGTTTTTTTTTTGTTACTAATGTGATTTCCTTTTCAGATATATTCAATTTACACAGTGATTGGGAGAATTCATTCGATTCCTTTGGAGGTTTAAGATAATCTTTTGTTGATGGATTGGACTTTGGACTTCAAACGTCCGAGATAAAGACCCCAAGGTTGACATAGAAGCACGGTCACCAGGAACAGACAAAACTGTAGAAAAACACATTTCTCCTGCAGAAATATGTTAATAAACATATTTACTGCAAAGTGAACAAAAATAACCAGAAAGAAAATCAACCTCTCATCATTCGTCTTATGACCGACATTCCCCCCAGTGCATACTTTATCTTGTATCCATCCTCAGTAGATCCCTTCAACTGAAGAGGTGAAGATATAGATTCATCATGAGATTCCATTGATCTGGAATGAGACAACAGAACTTTTTTCCATATCAAGAAGCCCAAATGCATATAAGACTGTCTTGGGAGACTTGAATCAGAGGTTTGTTGCGGGTTCCCCCAGTGCTCCCATGTTCTCTCCTGCTTGGGAGCAGTGATGTTGTCAACACTGCATTAGGAATGGAGTTGGCAGCCCAACGCGACATTTAACACCTTTCACAAGAGGATGTTTTTGGCATCTCCATCCTCTACACATTTTGGCAAAACCATATTTTTGTAACTCATAAAAATGGTGTTTCCATCTCAATGCAGAGCTCCCAAACAAAGCCTGAAAGTTTGGACCAACTAATCATAAGAAATTTCTAATGATCAACCGTGAATACTTTGCTAGAAGTTTTGCAAAAAAAGAACAAGGAATTATTGTACAAGTAAAAGATTCTCGTGCCAAATAGGACTTGTTCCCAGATTATACAGAAAAGTTCGTAGGTCTGTCTCAGAGTTCCGTTCTGTGTCAACTCATGATTTACCTTGAAGATTGCCTGTTTCATCGAATTGCCTTCAGGCCTCCAGGGAACACTAAATGGCAGAACAAAACTGCTCCTATGACAATACCCTTGGTATACTAGAGAACCAGAACATTGAGTACAGCATCATCAACACTGTAGCAGAAGCCTGTGAAATGAATCAGACCGATTTTGCACAAACGCTCACAAGACTAAATCAAGTCTCAAAGGACTTGATAAAACAATTTCTAGTCACAAAGGACTAGACAAGAGCACACTCAGCTGAGAAAAACAGTCTTTTTATTGAGAAAGAACTGAGTACAAAAAGATACCCAAAACCATACATGAAAGCAATATTTATAGAGTTCTTAAGGAACTCAAGAAAGCCACAAAAGACTAGCCGTTGGGAGTTCCAACTGCTAGTTCAGCTAGCTGTTGAACTAGCCGTTGGACTCCCCAACAGCTAGTTAACGGCTAGCTGAAAATAATAGAAAAACAAGAAAAATAAAAAAAAGATACAAAATAGACACCATACGTATATATATAATTTATATGCATATACATATACATATGGACAGAACATTACATAACACATTTTAATACTCTCCCTCAAACTTTATGGGATAACAATGGAAAGTTTTGCTAAAAAAAACAAGAATCTAGGTGATGGTAGTGCCTTGGTGAAGAAATCCGCAATCTGATACTCGGTAGGTACATATGGTAGTTCAATATTTTCGTGGAGATACTCTTCACGAACGTAGTGACAATCCATTTCAATGTGATTCATTTTTTCATGAAACATATAGTTACTTGTGATATAAATTTCACTTTTGTTGTCACAACACAGTTTCGATAGTGAAGTTAGATATACACCCATGTCCTCCAAGAGAGCTTTAATCCATACAAGTTCTGTAGTGGTTGTAGTTATTGCTTTATATTCTGCTTCAGTGGATGACAATGATATTTTTTGTTGCTTCTTGTATCTTCACAAAATCAATAAGTCACCTAAAAAAACACAAAAACCAGTAGTTGACTGTCTGTTATCTGGATTTTCTCCCCAATCTGCATTTGTATAACCAATTAGATCGAGAGCAGAGGAAAATGATAAAAATAATCCCTTGTTCATAGTATTTTTGATATATCTAATAATCTAGAGAACAACACTCATATGGACCGAGGTTGGTCGTTGTTGAAATTGACTCGCTTGATGGACAACATGAGCAATATTAGGTCTGGTGATTGACAAGTATGGTAGTGTTCCAATAAGTTGACGGTAAGGCGTTGGATTATCAAGGACTTCACCATCTTTTGCTCTCATTTTGGCATTAATCATCTCTGGTGTTTCCACATGCTTATCATCACTAATTCGAGACCTGTCAATAATATCTGCAGCAAACTTTATTTGAGACAATAAATACCCTTTGAGAGAATAAGCAACTTCAATTCCAAGAAAATATCTCAAAAAACCCAAATCAAACATTTCAAAAGTCTCTTTCAACACCTGCTTGATGTAGTTTATACCTTTCTTGTCACTACCTGTAATGATCATATCATCTACGTACAATAGTATAATTACAATATTTGTACCTGTCTTCTTAACAAATAAAGCAGTGTCAGTAAAGCATGATATAAAGCCTTGATTATTAATAGTTTTACTAAATCTATCATACCATGCTTTTGGAGCTTGTTTTAAACCATAGATTGCTTTATTAAATTTCAATACATTTTCTTGTTCAACAATATACCCAGGTAGAGGTTTCATATAGACTTCTTCCTTAAGATCTCCATTAAGAAAAGCATCATTTACATCTAACTGATAAATAGGCCAACATCTAATAGAGACAATGGCTATTAAAGTTCTTACACTGGTCATCCTAGCAACAGGAGCAAAGGTTTCTTTATAATCTACTTCATACTCTTGCGAGTACCCTTTAGCTACAAGTCTAGCCTTGTATCTCTCTAAAGATCTGTCACTTTTAGTCTTAACTTTGAAAATCCATCTGCAATCGATAGTCTTTTTTTCTTTGGGAAGATGTTGAACTTTCCAAGTGTTGGCTTTTAAAAGAGCATCTATTTTTTTTTCATAGCATCCTCCCATTCTGGAATTCCCTTAGCTTCTTGATAGGTTGATGGTTCATAGAATGAATGAATGGAACTTAAACATGCTCTAAATTTAGGTGTAAAGGTTTCATAGGACACAAATCGGCTAGGTGGCCTAGACATCCTGCTATATCTTCTAAGAGTAGGTTCCTCTATTGGATTCTGAGAAGTTGTTTCACCTATTTCCATATACCTTTCTAGAGCACTGTGAGGTGAAAAATCACTCCTATGAGTATATTGTTGAACAATTTGTCTTTCATTAATGTTATCCTCACAATTTACCTCATTATTATCATTACTAGTGATGTTAAGGTTATCATTATCCTTTTCAACTAAGTCATACAAAAAGACATTCAGTTTCATCAATTTTTTCATCAGTTTCAAAACCATTTTCGTTTTCTAGAAACTCAACATTTCTAGAAACATAAAGTTTATCATTTTTAACATCATAGCATCTATATCCTTTTTTATTTTCAGCATACCCCAGAAAAACACATTCGACAACTTTTGGTGATAATTTATCTTGTTTGTCAATTAACACAAAACACTTGCATTCGAAGACTCTTAATCTATTTAAATCCGGAGCAACTTTATATAGTTTTTGAATAAGAGATATCCCTTTAAGGGAAGAAGAAGGCATCCTATTTATCAAATATACAACAGTCAAGGCAACTTCAACCCAAAAATTTAGGAATGCTCCTTAAAATGAGTAAAGTTCTAGTTGTCTCAATAATATGACGATGTTTGCGTTCAGCAACTCCATTTTGTTGTGGAGTTTTTGCACATGAAGTCTGATGAATGATTCCATTATTCTTTAAATATTTTTGAAACTCAAGAGACATGTATTCTCCCTCTAAATCTGAACGAAACACTTTAATATTAGTTTCAAATTGTTTTTTAATTAGTTCATGAAATTCCTTGAAGTAAAAACTTCAGACTTAAGTTTGAGAAAATATATCCATGTGAACTTAGTGAAATCATCAATAAAGGTTACATAGTATGTACAACCTCCTTTTGATATGACCGATGTCAGTCCCCATACATCTGAACGTATCAAGTCAAAAGGTGCTTGAGAAACAAAAGTTCTATTTCCAAAAGGTAGAACCTCTATTTTTCCAAGAATACAATCCTTACATGCAAAATCTTTTCCTTTACAATATTCTTTTAACAAGGGATACAAAGCAAGTTTTTGTATACTAGGGTGACCTAATCTTTCATGCCAACCTTTTAGATCAATATTTTTGGCATAGTTACAAAAAGTTTGACTAGGTATTTTCAAGTAATCCATGTAGTAAAGATCTCCATGTCTATGGCCTTCCCCAATCAGCTTGTCTGACTGGCGATCCTGCACCCAACATGTTATAGATGAGAAGAAGACTTTATAACCGCTATTAAAAATTTGTGAAACATATAGTAAATTAAGGTTTAGTTTTGGAATAACCCTAATATTGGGAATTTCAAAAAAATCATTTTTCAAAACTCCTATTCTCTTAGTTTTTTAAATAGTCCCATTAGCAGTGCAAACATTCGAACTAGATGACATGCTTTTACATTCGGATAGTATGTTCTCGTTAGGAGTCATATGAAATGATGCACCAAAATCAAGGATCCAAGAATATGTACCAGGAGGAGAAGGTGAAGCAATGGCAGCTCCAAAAATAGCCTTTGATGAAGATGATGAGTTGTTTTTTAATAATTGTTGAAGAGCTTCTGTGATGAAGGACATATCATTTATTTACTTGGTCTTATCTTCATTTTCCAAGTAAGCTACTTTCTTCTTAAACTTGTAGCAATCTGGTTTGATATGACACGATTCTTTGCAAAAATGACAAATCACATTTTTCTTCCAACCTTCACTTTGATTTTTGAAGTGAGGAGGTCTATATGTTTTAGTGTTGCTCTCAGGCCTTGAAACAACTAGAACCTCCTCATTCGACTTGGTCAAACTGAGGCGAGTTTCTTTTTGACATACTTCAGCAAGGGCCTCGTCTATAGATGGTAGTGAGACTCTGAATTATGGAAGCCCTAACTTGCTCATACTCCGATCTAAGACCAAGGAGGAAGGTGAACAAGTTTTGCCTCTCTATTTGTTTCTTCCTCATTTATATGGATCCTCCTTCCCACTTGGGTTCCAACAAGGTCAATTCATCCCAAAGTGAAGAAAGGGTATCACAGTAATCTCTTACTTTCTACTATCTTTTCTTGAAGATAGTACTCCCTTGCTCCATCTTTTTTAACATATTGACTCTTAAGAAAGATCCATGCTTCAGCCGTCGTCTTGAATTTCACGAGATGAGATGTTATCTTTAAATCCATGGTATTCATAAACCATGAGATTATTTGACAGTTTGTAGCATCCCAATCTTCCATTTTTCCTTCATACTCTTGAAGCGCTTTCTTGCTATTATCTTACCATCCACCTCCTTAGTGAGCTTCATTCTTGGTTCATTGGTTCAAGTATCATGCCACTAATGTAACCCCAAAGTCGTTTGCTACGAAGGTGTTTCTCCATAGCACCCAACCAAGTGACATAATTGGAGTCGTTAAGCTTGAAAGATATTACGCAACTGGTTCTTTTTCAGTCATTTCTCGAACAGTTGGTAGGCAGTCACCAGCTACCAGAAGACAGCAACAACAGTCTTTTCTCACGGTCAACGGTTGATGGCAGCAAGTACTGAACTCAGTTCAGTATGCCCAAGCAACAGCGTAAATGCAGGAGCAAATCAGTAAATAACCTGCCCTTGAACAGAGGCAAAACACCAAACAGTTGGTGTACATATGGCAACAAGCGGAGGTACTTCAAGAAGGCTGCTCGCAGGGGAACCAAGCTCTGATACCATGAAATGAATCAGACCCATTTTACACAAATGCTCACAAGACTAAATAAAGTCACAAAGGACTTGATAAAACAATTTCTAGTCACAGGACTAGACAAGAGCACACTCAGCTGAGAAAAATAGTCTTTTTATTGAGAAAGAACTGAGTACAAAAAGACACCGAAAACCATACATGGAAGCAATATTTATAGAGTTCTTAAGGAACTCAAGAAAGCCACAAAAGACTAGCCGTTGGGAGTTCCAACGGCTAGCTGAAAAAAATAAAAAAACAAGAAAAATAAAAAAAAGATACAAAATAGACACTATACGTTTTATTTATATATATATATATATATATATATATATATATATATATATATATATATATATATATATATATATATATATATATATATATATATATATATATACGTTTGGACAAAACATTACATAACACGTTTTAACAGCCTGTACCACGCTTCACAAGCTACTTCCATCCTTAACAGAAACAGCTGCCACTCTGCATCTCTTGGCATTGCTCTCGGTTGAAAAAATGGTATGGACCACAATTATCAGCATCAGAATTTTAATGAGATCTGCCTAGACTGGTGCTTCTCTACATTTTGTATCTTCTGACAGTAATTCAGCTGAAGTCGCAATGTTGAGATGTTCAATAAATTTTCCACATGAACTCATGTTGTCCTACCTCTTAAATCTCAAACAGCTTACCAATCTTGTCCACAGTCCTATAGACTCAGTATTAGGTTCATCAACCGGCTCCTTAAAATTGGCTTTTATGCTTAGTTCTTCAAACGAATTAACCAGATTTTAGAGCCTGGCCACAAATTCTGTCAGAAGTGCTGCAAATGTGGCCAAAGAAAGAGCACTTGCACTTTGAGAAGTCTTTGATTCTTCCACACAAGGCACACCTTCAGAAGTGAATGATATCCTTGAAGGCCATGAGATCTGCTTGACAAATGCAACTTTTTGGGAATTATTTATTGGTGCAGTAAATTTGTTGGAAGAGCGCATATCCCAACTCTTTGAGAGATCCATACTTCCAAGATCAAGCATAGTTTCACTGAGCGACTCTGACCAAGGGCGACTGAATGGCTCACTCTCTACTCCAATACCATCTTCACTAGATTCTACAGCTTCAGGCCGCTTTCCTATCTCCCAATTCTCACAATCTACAAGTAGATATGACCGCTTATCTACCTTCTTTTGCAGCTCTTCAGCTGCTTCATGAACTTCGAAAAGTATATCCCCTGGGCTTAGCTTCATCATTAACTTTAGCTTATCTGTAAGTAAATACAAAACTTTAGCACCCTCGGTACCAACTCTCTTCAGTTCTTTTCTAAAAACTTCTCTCTTCTCTGATGGAGCCTGCAATGTGAAGAATAGATGAGAAACTGGGTTTCTTCCCAAGTACTATATGCGTAACCTTTAAATAATAAATAAGCAAGTAATAGAGAGGAAAACTCTTAACATCCTACCACTATGACTGTCTTAGTATCGTTTTTTTTTTTGAGGGAAAGCATAAACATTTCATTCATAATCAAAATGTCTCATACAAATGCTGTGGTTGAAGAGAAATCAGCCAACAGAGAGTTCAGTAATGGCAGATTAGTTTTAAATAGAGGCGCAAGCCACCCCAGAGTATGAAAGACCCAACGATGGCCTTGTTAAATTATGTAATCAAATCTTGTAATCCAATATATATTTTATATATATAAGGTAATACATATATATAATATATGTGTATATGTATCTACCTATTATATATATAAAATATATATTTATTTCATTTCAGCCGTAAGGGTATATTCATCTTTTTACACATTCTATTTTGAGAATATGTATGTAATTTTTGCTTTTTGTTTTCTTTTCTTTTAATTTTTTTGTCTTATTCTTTTTGGTTTTAGCACTTGTAGGGGCCCACTCAATGTGATCGTTGGGCCCTCCAACGGTTATAATTACAACCGTTGGAGGGGTCCCAATGATCACATTGGGAGCCCCTCCAAGGCCTCTCATTATGTATAAATAGGGGAGTTCCCCCTTGTGTTTCGAAGTGCTTTTGGGTCAAAGCTCAAGTATTCAATAAAGCTTTTATTCATTTTTCTTAGTGCATTTGTGAGATTGATTGATTTATGCTTTTGTGCACAAGTGTTCTTTGTGTTCTTATTGTGCATGTGTGCACTTGTCTTTCATCAAGAGCATTGGGTCTTGAACATAGTATCTTGTTGAAGATACTTTTACATGGTATCAGAGCAAAGGTTTTGAAGAAGGAAGATCGTGTGTTTCTCCACCTTCTTGGGTACCTCAAAAAACGTACCTTCAAGCTATTGGAGATTGGAGTAGATCATTTCCTTTGGCCAATATTTTAGAAGTCTTCCTTGACAAGAAAGACTTAAAAATCTTTTGAGGCACGTATTCCTTTTTTATTTTTATTCTTTCTAATGGGCGAAAAAGACTCCCATTTTTTCCTCGGGTTTAAACTCAATGGTTCAAACTGTCATGTTTGGGCCGGTAATATGGAAGCCCATATTAAAGGAAAGGGGCTTTGGGGGTATGTTCAAGGTTCGATACCGGAACCCGAACTAAAAATTACCATTATGGAAAAATGAAATATAAAGATTCTTGAAGGAGAAGAGAGGCAAAAGGCTTTTGAAGATTATTCAAAGAAACATGACGAATGGGAAATGAAAAACTTCAAGATTTTATCTTGGTTTTTCTCATCCGTTGAAACTAAGATCAATGCCAACATTATCAAATTCAAGAAGGCTTTCGAAGCTTGGTTATACCTTGAGAAAATGTATACTTCAAGAGATTTATCCCACAAGTATTACCTTCAAAAGAGGGTCTTGACCTTACAACAAAATGAGATGACTATTCGGGAATACTTTGCCGAATTATCTTTCATTTGGGACGAGCTTGCTATGCTTAAACCCAAATGGAGTGGTGAAGCTATCGAGCTTAGACACAAACAACTTGAGGAAGATCGCTTTTTTAACTTCCTAAATGGTCTTAGACCCAAATTTGAACAAATTCGGTCGTCTCTTCTTTCTTCTTTCACATCTTCCGCTATTGAAGATGTTATTACCAAATTGAGTGGGGAAGGAACCCGTATGAGCATTAGTAAAAGCAATCCTAACATCCTTGCCACCTCCACTATTCAAAAAGAAGGTGAAGGAGTGAATGTCATTTCAAGACCGGGTAACCACGTGAAGACTTACAAACCTCCTCATTTTAAGAATCAAAATCAAGGAAGAAATAGGCAAAGTGGAAAAAGACATTATAGCAAACTAACTTGTCATTTTTGTAAAGAACCGGGGCATATCAAACCTATTTGCCCAAAATGGAAGAAATTGCTTGCAATGGCTACCACATCACATCTCAACCGAAAGAACGGTCATCCTCTTTCAATGGGTCTCTTTCTCTACAACAAATTATGAAAGCTCTTCAACCTCTTCTCAAGGGAGGAACTTTCGGAGCCGCTATGACAACCTCTTCACCCCCCGGTAAGATATCTTGGCTTTTAGATTCCGGTGCATCATTTCATATGACCCCAAGTGCTTGTTCTCTTTTCGAATATTCTAAATTTTTTTTTTCATCCTTTGTCTCAACGGCGGATGGAACATTCCTTGAAATTAAAGGAATAGGTAATTTCGAAAAACAAGATTTTTTTATTCCAAAAATTAGATTCATACCAAAACTAGGAGCACGAGCCCCTGCCTCTGTGGCTTTTTGTCGGCAAGGGTGAGGCCCCTGCCTCCTGCACCCTTGCTGGCAGGGTGCAGTGCCTCTGCCCGTGCCTTTGCATCTCTGGCGTCTGGGAGCAGGCCTCCCTGCCTCTGGCACCCTGGTCAGCAGAGTGTAGAGTTCTTGCCTCTGCAGCCTGCAGGCAGAAAGCCTTGCTGCCTCTGTTGCTCTTCTGCATTCTGTAGGGAGTTGAGCTCCCTGCCTACCCTCGTATCGGGGTCCGGTACTGTTGTAGGCCTTACCGGACGCACTTCTCATTTGTATTTTGGCATGCTAACCTTTTTAGCATCACAGGTTGAACGGTGGATCTTGCTCGTCCTTTGTGGCTTGAGCTCGTGCTTACCTACGCCGCTGGCATACAAGGACCGCAACCCCTCAAGGTAGGGAAAGATTGCACGGAAGACTTGGATAATTGAATTAAGTTCAATTAACTAAAAAGGGACTATTAAATAAATATATATATCATATATATTTATACGAGTACGCATTAAACTCAAGGACGCGGTTTCACGATCCTTGTCCTTTACTTTGTCGTCGCGCATCGCGCAAAGGTTCTGCGTTGCACTCCTGCTTACAGTCCTTTACTTTGTCGTTGCGCATCGCGCAAAGGTTCTGCGTTGCACCCTTGCTTACAGTCCTTTACTTTGCCGTCGCGCATCGCGCAAAGGTTTTGCGTTGCACTCCTGTTTACAGTATTTACCTTGCCGTCGCGCTTTGCGCCCAGGCTCTTGCTTTTGCATATGTGTCGTTACTGCTTTGCTATTATAGATGACGCTCAGGTTGTTGCTCATTGCATACACGTTTGAGGCATCCTCGTGGAGGATGCAAGAGACATCTACCGCTCTCCCTCTTGCGACAAGAGTTGAGTCAGGAGCTTAGTGATTCATCATCGTCGAAAGAGAGGGATTCCTAGCAGGGATCCAAGTTCTTCGAGTATGCAGTCTTGCAGACGAATTGGGATTCGAGCGAACTTCATAGCGGGGGTTCTCTTGAGAAACCCGTATCCCGTCTATCGAGGCCGGTATCGAGTTATGCGAGACATGTAGATACCCCGATAGCGGATGAGATTCGAGATAATCACATGCCAATTGTTGGCATAAGTTGTTGGTTGTTTCAAAAGATAAAGAATGTTGAAGTATAGTTTGAGAAGTATTACATCTTTGTGAAACACTTCTGCTGAGGCTCCTATTGAGGAGCTATACCCCCTTCATCCTAGAGTACTTGTAGTCGTGCACGACACGTCTAGTACTGCGATGATCGGATGAGATGGTCGTGCGACCTCGAACAGTGCTAAATACACAATGTTGTAATCACATAAAATGGCCTCACATTCGCCTTCACAGGCAAGATGCTCGAGTGGGTTAAAGACCACAACATAAAATGAGTCGTTAGTTAAGCAACCCCTAACGTACCTATTCGCTTCTGGTTGTCTGTCAAGGGAGAGGATAGAGCGGTACAAAACTCCAATGGATAGGTTGTTAACAACCACCCTACGGGCAGATGATCCGACCTCCCCAGTCATTGGAGTTAGGGAAAAGGGGCTACAATAGTTAGCTCAACACTTCTGCAGAAGTTGGATGCATCCGTGGCACTGCTTATCAGCCTCTTGGGAATCCTCTCTCGGCTAAAGCCGTCCCCTTTGGAGCAGACTCAACTAGCTATTCGTGTTATTGAAAATACATAGAATAACAGACGCCCGAACTAGTCTCAGTTGTTTCTACATTTTGCCTACGCGTACCCGCAGACCAGTAATATCGAAACATAAAGTCTGTTCACACGGGTCGATTGCTTGCTTGCTCGGTAGTTCAGTATGATACTCGTTGAGCTGTACCCGCCTGTCGAGGCGTTACTCTAGTTTGTTAAATTGCTTATGCAGTTCTTTGCTAAGTAACATCTAGCTTCTCATACTAGTTAAATGCTTATAATAATAGCATTATGACAGTTGCTACATATTAGCATGTGACTTGCTTTACCCCTTGGTCGAACTGTTTGGTGCTTATTGTAGCGTAGCACTTGTTGGCTTGCATCCCTTATGATTAATGTGATTGCATACAGCTCGTAATCTACGAACTGGTGGCAACTAGGATTGATGTGCCCGCTTGTCTTATAAGTTGCTTACATATTGTGATATAACTGCTGCCGTATGATTGCTTATGAATGGCTTGTGATGCAATGGTTTATGCCTTACGATTAATTTAATTACTTGCTGATGGACTGAGTCATTTGATGGTAATTGTATGTCTTACGAACATTGTTATGAGTGCTTGTCTTATTCAGTTATTTTGTTTGGCTGTCGGATAGAGTTAGTTACTCTTCGCCTATAGAATCAGATGGATTGCCATATTTTCATGTTCTCATGTGTCGCTTACGCATGCTTTGAGGTCCTATTTGAGGATTGCAATGTTCCGTGTGGCAATATTTCGATGCGTAGTATTATATGCTTCTGTGTGATGTGATTGATGTGCCACGTGATAAGAAATGTTGAGAGTATGCGATAATATGTTTATGGTTCATGGAGCCTTATAGGAGGAATGGGTGATCGTGTGTTTTGTTTTACCATGTGCAGTGATACGCTACATATTGCTGATATTCATGCTTGTGCCCATATTGGTGGCTACTGACCCAAGAGCGGTCAATTGTTTGGAGCAATCGACTGTATTGATGCATGTATCACAGAGTAGGGTGTCTGTTGAGGACCGGATCTTCAAAGGATTATCTGTGAGGGCGTGTATGATCAAGATCAGGTAACCGGCTAGAGTAGTAGATTCTCTGTGAGGATGTATACTGTCCACGAACGGGTAGCCGCAAAGACGGTGAACTCCTGTGAGGAAGTGTATGATCCAAGACCAGGTATACCATCTAGGGCGAAATTCCTTGTGAGGTTATACATTTCCCAAACCAAGTGATTTGGCATTGATCTTGTTGATTGTAATAGTGGCTATCGACCCTAAGAGCGGTCATTTGTGTTGATGCGTGTATCGCAATGATTTTCATTGGATATGGCATGTGTTGGGGACCGACTTCCCAAAGGTTTCGCTGTGAGGGTATGTATGATTAAAACCAGGTAAATCGGCTAGAGTGGTAGATTCTCTGTGAGGATGTAAACTGTCCACGAACGGGTAGCCGCAAAGACGGTGAATTCCTGTGAGGAAGTGTATGGTCCAAGACCAGGTATACCATCTAGGGCGGTAATTCCTTGTGAGGTTATACATTTCCCAGATCGGGTAATCCGGCTAAAGCGGTAGAATCTCTGTGAGGATGTACACTGTCCACGAACGGGTAGCCGCAAAGACGGTGAACTCCTGTGAGGAAGTGTATGGTCCAAGATCAGGTATACCCTCTAGGGCGGTAATTCCCTATCAGGTCGTATATTTCCTGAACCGAGCGATCCGACGTGGATCTTGTGTTTTTGCTTATCATAAAAAGTTATGGTGAGCTGTCATGATCTTCTGAGATTGTTTGAGATAGTCAGTTATAAATCTATAGTTTGACTTTCTGTTTTAGCATAATTACATGCAGGACTCAGATGTGAGAATCAAATCGTTAGCGATTTTAGATAGTGATCATGTCTTGGACCTTCTATGGAAGGGTGGGTTTTTCTGATAAGTATGACGCCTTAGGTGAGTCATAACCGGTGGCAGTTGGCCGCGTAAGGCCTTGGAAGATGAGAATAGATTAAGCTTGTTCAGGACAAAGCGTTTGTTAGAAGTAGCGAGAGCGACAAACGATGACTTGATGATGATTAGATGCGGAAACCCCGTTCTAAAAACGAGAACAAGCTAGTTGTGTGGTGGTTCACAGCCTACGATCAATTGAATCGTATGCTACGTTTTGACAGTTGCGCTGCTTACTTACCCGTTTGCACTACTTACGCGTTTGCACTGCTTACTCGCTTGCACTGCTTACTCGCTTGCACTACTTACCTGTTTAACTACGTGACCTGTTGAATTAAATGTACTTAATTCAGTTTCCTATAGTCTCTCTTGTGCACCTACTAGTTTTTCGCGAAACTAACTCATTCTATGGGTACAAGTGATGATTAGGTACACTACGTGCGATGGCGCGATTGCAAGATGGCTTAAAGACTTCTTCTTCCTGCTCTTAGCTCGCGTCTTGGACGCTTTGGGTTTGTAACGGATTTTCTTTAGGATACCCGAATTTTGTGAGTTTTGGTTCATTTAGCTAACGTGCCCAAAGTTGTCAGCTTGCCTTCTGAATTAACGGAAGAATAGTCTTCCGCTGATTTCATAAATAAACTCTGAAGGAAAGAGATTTTTTCTAGTCTCTTGCCTGTTTTCTGAAAGGTTCGCAAGTTTGAAATTTTGGGGCGTTACAGCACGTGACCCAAAAAATGGAAAAAAGAGACGCGCTCCTGCTCTCTCCCCGCTCTTGCTCTCTCCTTGCTCACGCTCACCCAGCTCTCTCTCGCTCTACCACTACCTCTCCCTCTCGTCTCTCGTCTCTCGTCTCTTTATCTGCATAAAGGAAGAAAAAGGTACGCTCTTGTCTCTCTCTCTCTGTTTCTCATCTCTCATCTCTCTCTCTCTCACGGGTCTCAGCTTCAATGAGGAGAAAAAGAAGGCTCGAAGCCTCGACCCCAACCAGGTACGCTCTCTCTCATCTCTCTCTTTGTTCTCCCTCTCTGATCTCGACTGCAGCGAGGAGAAGAAGAAGAAGGTTCGAAGCCTCGACCCCAAGCAAGTACGCTCTCATCTCTCTCACTCTCTATTTCTCATATCTCATCTCTTTTTCTGTCTCTCATCTCTCTCTCTTTGTTCTCTCTCTCGGGTCTCGACTGCAGCGAGAAGAAGAAGAAGAAGGCTCAAAGCCTCGACCCCAACCAGGTAGGGTCTCATCTCTCGTCTCTCTCTATGTTTCCAATCTCTTATCTCTCTCTCTCTCTCGGGCCTCGGCTGCAACGAGGAGAAGAAGAAGGCTCGACCCCAACCAGGTATGCTGACGCTTTTTATCTTTCTTCCTTTCTTTTTCTCTCTTCTTCTTCCTTCTATTCTTATTTTCTTTTTTCTTTTTTTTTTAACTTCTCTCTTGAGGGTGTGTAGGCGTACTTTTCAAATATATTCAACTGTCTGTACTTGTTTTTTGTTGACAAACTGGGGTTAGGACCCCTACCAGTTTACTCCAAATGAGCGCATATACAACAAGGACTACAAACCTTTAATTTTTGAGGTTAAAAAAAAATTTGAGACTTATGCTTTACGTCTCGCTTTAGTTTTTGGTGGAGCACTATGCTACGCCTCAACGCTTTTCACAACATTGGTGGGATGAAAAGATTCTTTCTATGATTTGGGCTTCTTACAATTATCCTAACAAAGTTTCACGTGTAAAAAGTATAAAATAAGATCACTTTCAAGTTTAGCCTGAATTTCAAATTTTTACATTCCCCTATTAAAAATGTAAATGTATATACATGTAAATGTATATATATATATATATATATATATATATATATGTGTGTGTGTGTGTGTGTGTGTGTGTTAGGTTAGTACTTAACTAGTAAATAGTCTAACTAGGTTAGTTTTCTTTTCTTTGATTTTTAGTTTCTTTTCAACCAAGAGAGGCATTGGAGAGAGAGCCCAACGGCGCTATTGGAGCCATTGGGACCTCTCCCAACATCTCTTTTAGGAGACCTTTGTTTGTATATAAATAGGGGTCAATTGTAAGCTTCTTTTATGGGTTGAAATCAATAAGAGTATTATTTTTTCATTTCTTCTTCTTGTGCCCTTTAGTGGGTGTTTGTGAGTAAACCCATTTGTGGTTCTTTGTGTGTTCTTGTTGGTACTTTGGTGGAACTCTTTTGAGTGTCCACTTTTGGTGATTTAAGTGTATCTTCGGAGAAACTCATTTCCTTACATGGTATCAGAGCTTGGTGATCAAGCTGAAATCATTTTTGGTACATTTGGAAGCATGCCACTCCAAATTTGAAAGTGTTGAAGCTCTCTTGCAATTTCTATTCAAAGTGCTTGTGATTGGTGTCGTTTGCTTGGTGGTAGAGTGCTCGTGACTTCCACCTTTACTCTCGTTCTTTTCTCTCATTTTTCTTTGACTTCTCACTATTCTTTTCTTTTGTTTTTACCCTTATAAAAATAGATGACAATGAAAATGTCACCATAAAACTCATTAAGCTCAATGATTCAAACTATGTAACATGGGCTTCAATTATGAAGCACCTTATATGGAGAAAAAAGTTATGGAGACTAGTAGATGAAATCGATCTGGAACCCAAGCTAATCCTCACCAAAGTAGAAGGAGAGAAAAAGGTATTTCTTACGAAGGGTGAGAAAAATAAGGCAATGACCACTTATAATAAGAAATGAAAGGAATGAAAAATGAGGTATGCCAAAATTATGTCTTGGCTAATTAGTAGTATAGACATTAAGAAGTGTTCTAGTCTTGCTAAATTCGAACATGCAAACGATGCATGAGATTACCTTAAGAGAATGTATTCTCTTAAAGATATTGCACATGTGTGCAACTTGTAAGACAAGATACAGAATATGACTCAAAAAAACAAGAGTATTAGAGAATACTATAATGGATTGTCCGTATTATGGGAAGAGTTGGCTCTTCTTGAACCAAAGTGGCATTGTCCCGAAGATATTAAACTTCGCCAAAATCAAATAAACGTGGAGCATTTTTACCAAATTATCAATGATTTGAGATCGGTTTTTGAATCCACTAAACATGAGTTCCCTTAATAGAAGACGTCATAGAAGAATTGAGTGTGAGAAAATAGGCTTAAAAAGTGTATTTCTAAGAGTAATGATGACTCTGTTCTAGTCGTATCTAGACTGGGAAACTATGTTCGTACCTACAAGTCACCACACTAAGGAAGGCCAAATAATGAACATTATGGAAAACAAGACAATGAGCATGAGACAAAGAAAGTTATTTGTTACTATTATCGTGAATCGGGACATGTGAAAACATAGTCCTAAATTGAAGAAACCTTATGAAAAGAAGGTTGCCTCTAATAGGACCTCCATAAGAGTCAAGTGATACAAAAATATCACAAGATCCATCCATTGAAAATATGTCCTTTGACACAATTAGTGAAAGCTCTTCAACCTCTACTCAAAGGAGCATCTTCATCAACTGCAGTCGTGGTTTCTTCCTATGGCTTCTCCGATCCCAGTAAATCTCTTTGGCTTTTTTACTCTGGTGTCTTTTTTCATATGACACCAAATGGTGATATGTTATTCGAATGTCATAACTCAAGTGAATCAAATGTATTTACTGCTGATGGAACATCTCTTGAGATAAAAGAAATAAAAAAATTTGAAAACATTTCTCAAAACTCAAAAAAAAAAATTTATTTCAAAAATTAAATATATTCCTAAATTAAACTTAAATTTTTATCTGTTTCTCAATTATCTGATTATGGATATCATGTTTCCTTCTTCTCTCATGGTTGTCCAGTGCATGATCGTGAGTCAGGGAAGCTGATTAGGGAAGGACATAGAGAAGGAAGATTGTACTACATGGATTTTTTAAAATACCGAAGAATACATTTTATTGCAATGTCCAGAAATTAGATTTGGATTTGTGGCATAAGAGACTTGGCCACCCTAGTATATCCATAATTCAATTTTTTCTAAAGATGAATTTTTTTTGTAATTCTGAAAATTTTACATGTGAAAATTGTATTCTTGACAAAATGAAGAGATTATCATTTCAAAAAAGCACTTGTTTCTTCTTGGCCATTTGAGTTAATACATTCGGATGTTTGGGGCCCATCACCTGTTATATCTAAGAGTGGTTTTGTGCATTATGTAATTTTTGTGAATGATTTCACAAGACACTTTGATTTATTTTCTTAAACACAAGTATGAAGTTTTTTCACATTTTCAAATATTTCACAATTTGGTCAAAAACCAATTCAAGAATGATATTTTCATCTTTCACACTGATTCAAGGGAGAGTTTTTATCAAAAAATTTTAAAGACTACCTAAACTTAAATAATATCACACATCAAAACTCTTGTCCTTACACCCCTCAACAAAATAGTTTGGCCGAACGAAAGCATAGGCATATTATAGAAACAACAAGAACTTTGTTTATTACAAACCAAGTACCCAAAGAATTTTGGGTTGAAGCCACATTAACTGCAGTTTATCTTATTAATAGAATGTCATCCTCTTCTTTGAAAAATATATCTCCTATTGAAAAACTTTTCAAACAAGTCTCAGGTTACTCTAAATTGAGAGACTTTGGGTGAAAATGTTTTGTTTTTATTGATAAAAATGAAAAACTCTCTCCCCGTGCTATTCTTTATCTCTTTTTAGGGTATACAAATAATAAAAAGGGCTATAGATGTTTTGATGTTAAAAATAAAAGGCTATATGTTTCAAAAATGTGTCCTTTTTAGAAGAAAAAAAGTTTCTTTGAAATTGAGAAAACTAAGAAAATAACTGAGTATTCTTTTTGTTGGATCTAACTCCTAAGATTGGTGATTCTGATATTAATGTAGATCAAGAGGTTAGTGAATAAAAACCTCATGATATGAGTGAAGAAACATTTCATAAGGATCAAGGTTGTATCAAATATTTCAGGCGTAGTCATTTTGAACATCTATGTGCTCTTAAAAAATATACCAATGATAAAAAACATGTAGAAACACTAACTAGAAGATCGTCTAGAGTTCTTTTTCACCTAAGTATTAAGCCTACATTGCATTGATATATTACTATATAGAACCCTCCAAATATGTTAAAGCAAAGGAACATCCTGAATGGGTAAAAGCAATGAAAATAAAATTAGATACCTTAAAAAAAATACTTGGATTATCCAAGACATTCCCCCAAGAAAGAAACCTATAGGGTGTCGATGGGTATATAACATTAAAACCAAGAGTGATAGAACTCTAGAAAGGTATAAAGTCAAATTAATTGCCAAAGGATACTCTCGAGAGTATGGAATAGATTATAAAGAAACTTTTGCACGAGTTGTCAGAATGACCACTCTTAGGACCTTAGAAGCTCTTGCCTCTGTGAAAAAATGACATATATATCAAATGGATGTTAAGAATGCATTTTTAATGGAAACTTGAAACACTGCCTGGTATAATTATTCCTAAAGAAACGACTCTTCGTTTAGATAAGGCCATGTATGGTCTTAAAAAAACATCAAAGGCTTGGTATGACAAGTTTAGTCAAGTTATGCTTGATGTTGGATTTCAATCTTATCTGACAGATTTACTTGCTTATACTTATGTTGATTGGGGAAGTGATCCAAATAACCGACACTCAACCACTGGTTTTTGTGTATTTTTAGGTGACTCGTTGATTTCATAAAGGTGCAAAATGCAGTAGAAAGTTTCTCTCTATAACCGAAGCATAATATTGAGCTATGGTTACAACTACTATGAAGGTGGTATGGCTAAGGAGATTGTTGGTTGACATGAGCGTTCAAAGTACAAGAGCATCACAATTGTGTTGTGACAACAAAAGTTCCATCTACATTGTCAGCAACCAGACTTTTCACGAACAAACCAATACATTGAGATGGACTGTCACTATATACAAGAGGAATACCTACATGACACTATTGATCTTCCCTACATTTCTTCAGAATATCAATTGGCAAACTTCTTTACCAAACCTCTCACTGCTCCTAGGTTTCACTTTCTCTTGGACAAACTTTCAGTTATTCAACCGTAAGTTTGAATGGGAGTGTTAAAAATGTAAATATATATATATATTAGGTTAGTCTAACTAGGTTAGTTTTCTTTTCTTTGATTTTTAGTTTCTTTTCAACCAAGAGAGGCATTGGAGAGAGAGCCCAACGGCTCTATTGGAGCAATTGGGACCTCTCCCAAAATCTCTTTTAGGAGACCTTTGTTTATGTATAAATAGGGCTGAAACCCCCTCTCAATTGTAAGCTTCTTTTGTGGGTTGAAATCATAAGAGTATTATTTTTTTGGAGGAACTCATTTCCTTACACCCCCACCTAAGAACTGTGCTTCTTGAATTTAATGTTCCCACATGCTTGTGTGTATAGTGTTTATAATTAGAAAATAGACAATTAACTGTAAAATGCATAAGGTAATTCATAAACCAAAATAAATCATAAAGGTAAATTCACTAAAAGTATCGTTGGAGTCTAAAAGGGGGGGAATGATATGTCAAACATCCAAAGGTGTTGGCAACCAATCCAAACCGTGAAATTTGGAAAATAACAACTTTAAAAACATCACGGAAACAAGACAAACCCATTATGATGGAAAATTCATATAATGGAACTAAGAGTCACATCCCACCATGAATCAAGGCCACTAGCGATCCATGAAGAAAATTAACTCTCAAAACTACAAGGACGCAAAATGCATGACTTTGGTATTCCATAATCTTACAACTCTTCCAAGTAATTACTAAAAGGATAAAAACCATCTTGTAGCCTTAAAGAATGAGGCTCAGAGTTCTGTGAACTCTACCATATTATGGATATGCTTGCACTAATAGTTAGTTTGCATGTGCAACCTTAAGGAGTCCAAGCCATAGTTGAAAAGAAAGAGATCAAAATAAAGAAGCAAGTAAGAAAGTGGAAGAAGAACCAAGGATTTTAAAGATCCAAGGGAAGTGTGAAGAAGTCAGCTAATGAAATCAAATCAAGAAGAATCCTGGAGGTGTGCTTCCCTTATGTTTTCATGGAAGGGGGAAGAAAAATGTCATGTTTGGAAATGCCGAAAAATCAATTCTACAGTATCCATGCAGCAATTCATTATCACTCACTCCTTTGGAAAACATTGTACTTCCTGTAAAGAGAGTGCAACCACCAAACGAGAGCAAATGACCACCAAAGAATCCAAATGGACACACACAAAGAACCACTATGGGCACTCACAAAGGCCACTAAGGGCACACATGAAGAGAGCTCACAAAATATAAAAAATATTATTTTATTTACTTCACAAAATGCATGCAAGATGCATGTTTACAATGGGGTTAACACCCCTTATTTATACACAAAGAAGTGGGCAGTCCAGCCATTAGACAAGCTCTAACAGCTAGATTATCTAGCCGTTAGAGTCAACTCTAGTTAACTACAACATAAAAGGAAAATTAAGATAAATAAATAAGAGAATAAAATACAAAAAAAAAGATAATATACATATATATGTATATATGTGTATCTCTCTCTCTCTATATATATATATACATACATATAAATAAATACATATACAATGTGTACATTTTAACACTCCCCCTCAAACTTATAGTATAATTACCGAAAGTTTGCTATGAAGGAAGTGGAACCTAAGAGCTCAGAGAGATTTGGTCAAGAAGTCTGTCAGTTGATATTCTAATGTAACATAGGGCAGATCAATGTTGCCTTGAAGATAAACCTCTTGAACATAGTGATAGCCTATGTGCTTTGTTCTCTCGTAAAACGTATGGTTAATGGCGATATAAATAGTGATATTGTTGTCACAACACATCTTTGAAGCTCTTTTTACGTGAATCTCCATGTCAGCCAACAATGTTCTTAACTAGACCACCTCCATTTCTGTTGTTTCTTGCACCACCACGAAATCAATTACTCACTTATAAAAACAAAACTTGTGGTTGAATGTACATTGTTGAGATCACCTCCCCAATCAGTATCAGTCTAAGCAATTAAATTTAATGTAGACGAAGACAAAAAAATGCCTCTAGAAATAAAAGTTAGTGTATCTAGTAATTCGTAAAACTACTCACATGTGAACTGATGTAAGAGCATGCTCAAATTGACTAGCTATGTGGATAACATATGCTATGTCTAGTCTACTAATTGATAGGAAAGAGAGTGCTCCGATCAACTGATGGTAAGGTGTTGGATCTTCAAGGGGCTCTCCATCATCGATTCTCATCTTTAAATTAGTAACCTCGAGAGTATCTACTCCCTTATCATTTATAATTTCAGACCTGAAAATAATATAAAAATTAAACTTAGACTGAGACAACACTACCCTCTAAGGGAATAAGCAACCCCAATCACTAGAAAGTATCTTAGAAAACTCAAATCAATCATTTCAAAATTGTTTTTAAGAAGCTTTTTAATATTTTTAATTTCATGTTTGTCTCTAGTGATGATCATATCATCCATATACAAAGTAGAATGACAATACCTGTACCAGTTTTCTTAACAAACAAAGTTGTGTCAGTCAAGCAAAACCTAAAGTCAATATCAAACATAACCTTTGTCATATCATGCCTTCGATGCCTACTTTAAGTCAAAAAGTGTCTTATTCAAACGAAGAGCTTTTCTCTCAGGAATACTCACACTAGGTAGTGCTTTCGTGTATCCTTCTTTAACCAAATCCTCGTTAAAAAAAGGCATTCTTTATGAGCCAATTCCTAATGGAAGCAACTACTACTAGCAAGGTTGTAAGTATCGAATCGTAACCCGCATTGGTCGGGCCCAAAATAATATATGTATCATATCGTAAATTGAAAAAATATATAAAATTATAAAAAAATCAGAAAAAATTAGAAAAATAGCAAAAATTCTAAAAAAATCATCACACAAGAAATAATGATGAAATGCACAAAATGCAACCATAAAATCACATATAAAGCATTTATGTCTCTATGAACTGCATAAGACATCATCAAACATCAACTATCTCACAAAAACAATGCAAAATATTAAATATCTTGCAATTAAGAACATGTCACAAGACTCATACATTCATATTATATAAACAAAAATATTATGACAATAGTTGCATTCGATTTTCAATCGGTTTCCACTCATTACTTGAGTGTGCCATTGCCATGCCAGATCATCTGATGCCATCTTTGTTGGAGTGTGTAGCCAGATTTTAACCTTGATATAAATCTTTAACTTTTATGAGTCCCATGTTTTTGGGTGAAAAAACGGTGAAAATGCACTCTTACTTGATGAAATCACGAAAGCCCTCTCCTTAACGCAAAGATCGGCCCCCAAAACGGTCTCACGACTCCTAGGGTGAGAGGAAAGCTCTCCAGTATATTCTATATGAATGAAGGTTTCGGCCCTCAAAACATCTTTAAAACCCAAAAACATAAAAGCACGATTTTGCCTATTTTTAATTCTGCAGGCACCGTATCGTAAGATTTGCATCGATACGATACAGACAACATTGACTACCAAGGTCCTAACAATGGTCATTCTAGCAATAGGGACAAAGGTTTCTTAATAATATATTTCATATTTTTGTGAATATCCTTTGGCTACTAACTTAGCTTTATATACCTCAAGGGTCTCATCATTCTTGGTTTTTACTTTATACACTCACCTACATCCTATAGACTTCTATTCCTAAGGAAAGTCTTGAAGTGTCTAAGTTTTGACTTTTTCTAAGGCCTCTAATTCTACTTTCATGGCTTCAACCCATTCAGAATGCTCTTTAGCTTGAGCATAGGACGAGGGTTCTATATAAAAGAGTGAATAAGTGCAAGACATGTCTTGTATTTGGATGAAAAAGATGTGTAAGAAAGACAAACTTTTATGAGGGCTTTGATATTCTAGATGATCGCCTAAATTGCTAGTCATCTTCACTTACAATATTTGAATACCTTTCAAGTGCACATGGAAGTTTTTTATCCTTGTGTCTAGTGTATTGCAAGTAGGTTTTATCACTATCAGGTTGCTCTTCACAAGGCATTTCGGTTCTTGACTTATTGACATTATCTCGACCAAACTCATAATCACAATCATCAATATCATGCTTTAAAATAAAATCAAGTAGAAATGAGTACTCAATTACTTAGATTTCTCACAATCAATTTTTTTTTTCAAAAAAGACACATTTCTTAAAACATACAACTTTCCATTTGTTGGATCATAACATTTATAACCTTTATGGTTGTATGCATATCCAAAGAAAACACAAGGGATATCCCTAGGAGAAAATGTCATTTTTGTTGGTTAAGACAAAACACTTGCATCAAAAATTTATTAATCTTAAATAATCATGAGTAATATTGAAAAGTTTTTCGACAAGGGAGATATTTTGTAATGATGAAGATGGCATTCTATTTATAAGATACATAATAGTCAATGCATCTTCGGCCCAAAAGACTTTAGGTACATGGCTTGTAATGAGTAGAGTTCTTGTAGTTTCAACAATGTCTATATTTTCTTTCAGCTAAACCATTTTGTTGTGGCGTGTGCGGGCAAGATCTTTGATGTGTAATGTTGTGTAAATTAAGATAATCTTTAAACTCTTTAGACAAAAACTCTCCTGAATTAGTGCAAAAAATAAAAATGTTATTATTAAACCTATTTTTAAACAAGTTATAAAAAATTTAGAAATGCATAAAGACTTCAGATTTATGTCTAAGGAAGTAAATCTAAGTATACCTAGAAAAATCATCCACAAATATCACATAATATGCATATCTACCTTTTGATGTGATTGGTGTTGGACCCCAAACATCTGAATTGACTAACTCAAGTGGTCTAGCTGAAACAAAAGCTCTTTTATAAAAAGATAATTTCTTCATTTTGCCAAGAATACATTCATTATAATTAAAATTGTCAATATTGCAAAAAAAATTCAATCTTGAAAATTATGAAATCTTGGATAAATTTTGATGTCTTAATTTTTTGTGTCACAAATCTATATCTAATTTTTGGACATTACAAAAAAATGCATCCTTGGGTATTTTCAAAAAATCCATATGGTATGGGTCTCCTTTATGGCCTTCCACAATTAGCTTTCCTGCCTAATGATCATGTACTTAACAACCATTTGATGAGAATGAGACATTACATTCATGGTATGATATTTGAGAGACAGATAAAAGGTTTAAATTTAGCTTAGGAATATATCTAATTTTTTGTAGTAATTTTTTTGGAGTTTTCAAGATTTCTTTCAAAATTCTCTATTCCTTTGATTTGAAGAGATGTGCCATCAATAATGAAAACATTAGACATGATTAAATTAACACTACATTCATATATGATATCAATGTTTGGAGTCATATGAAATGATGTACCGGAGTCAAGGAGCCAAAGAGACTTACCAAGATCAGAATAAGATGAGACTACGGTTCTGGTTGAGAAAGATGCTTCTCGAAGAAGAGGTTGAAGCACCTCCACCAATTAGGATAGAGACATGCTTCTGATGGATGTATCTTGAGAATTGTTCATGTCCTTAGTCTCTTGACGTTGACCAGCCAAAGCCACCTTTTTTCCTCCATTTTTCTTAACTTGGGACACAAAGGTTTAATATGTCCCAGATCATGACAATAGTGACAAATGATCTTCGTCTTGTCGTATTCATTGCCTTGTCTCCCAAAGTGAGGTGGTTTATATGTGCAAGCATAGATTCTTGACCTAGATACGGATAAGACAGATTCATCATCATCCTTGGAGGTGTGTCTCAACCTATTTTCCTCCATACTTAACTCTCCAGTTGTACCAACAATAGAGAGTATCTTTCCTCTATATAGGAGAGCTAACTTGGTGGCTTTAAACTCGAGTCACAATCCATTAATGAATTGGTAGAAACACTCTGCATCTATTTGTTTTTTGTTGGATTTCAATATCCAAAGGGTAATGTCACTTTGGTTCAAGAAGAGTCAATTCTTCCCAAAGTTCGAATAGAGGATTAAAGTATTTTTCATGATTGCCAGTCGAGGAAGCGGAAGCAGGAAGCGATACGAGAAGCGAGGCACTTTCAAAATTTTAGGAAGTGGGAAGTATGGGACAACTTAGGAGTGAATCAGGAAGCGTCTCGAAAGTGACCTAGGAAGCGAACCAGAACTGACCTAGGAAGCGAAAAAAGAGAAAAAAAACAAAAATAAAAATAAAAATACAAAAAAAATGAAAAATGAGGGAAGCGAGGGGGGACTCATAAATGGGAAGTGCACTTCCCAGTGCGTTTTGGAAGTGCGACATTTCGCGCTTCGAGGAAGCGCGCTTCCCCAGTTACCTAGGCGTTTCCGGTAACTTTGGTATTTTCTAATGCTCATATCCTCTGGAGTCATGGTTCTAATCCTATCTTGCAAATTGCATACATGTACAATATCTTTAAGTGAATATATATTTTTAAGATAGTCCCACGCATCAATGGCATGCTCAAATTTTGCTAGACTAGAACATTTTTTAAAGTTCACTCTATTTATAAGCCAAGACATTATTTTTGTGTCTCATTCTTCACTCCCACTTTTTTTCATATTCGGTTATAGCCTTAATCCTCTCATCCCCTTGAAGGGCTACATCTTTCCTGTTTTCAACTTTAGTAAGGTGAAGTTTAGGTTCCGTATCGGACCCATCCACTAATCCCCACAAACCCTTGCCCCAAATATGGTGCTTCATGATAGAAGACCACATTGCATAGTTAGTGTCGTTGAGCTTGATTGGCACCATGATATTACTCTCTTTGTCCTCCGTGAATGAATACAATAAAAAGGTAGGGGAGAGAGAGAGAAGTTGGTGTGGAGAAGAAACACACCCACTTGAATCACCACTAACACCGCACCACAAGCACACAAACGATGAGATTGTTGACTTCAAAGATCAAGAGCACTACGGCTCTGATACCACATAAAGAGAGTGCAACCACCAAACAAGAGCAAATGTCCACCAAAGAATCCAAATGGACACACACAAAGAGCCACTATGGGCACACTCACAAAGGCCACTATAAGAGCACACACCAAGAGAGCTCACAAAAATATAAAAAAATATGATTTTATTTTCTTCATAAAATGGATGCTTACAATGGGGTTAACACCCCTTATTTATACACAAAGAAGGGGGCAGTCCAGCGCTAATGGCTAGTCAACTATAGTTAACTACAACAAAAAAGGAAAATAAAGAAAAATAAATAAGAATAAAATACAATATGTATATATGTGTATATATATATACACATACATGTAGTCAACTCTAGTTGACTACAACAAAAAAGAAAATAAAGAAAAATACATAAAAGAACAAAATACGATATGTTAATTAGTACTAGCCAGCTTTGTTATGAACTTGCATTCATGCGTCTGAAATAAGCACCCCTGTTGTATTTCTAACCATAAAAGTCAGTAAACTAAAAATGCGAAGTTATAATTGCTTTTGAAAAAAGGTAAAAGTTCTGTCAATATTCATTTCAACTTATTGCATGTGTACATAAAAGGATTATGAGTTTGCAAATGTCTTATATATAAATATAAGGGAGTACAAGATAAAGAATAAGTCAAACGTAAAACATGTTTGTGGAGGGTTCAACGTGTAGTACTCAAGATACAAATATTAGATAATGATGAACAAGAAGAGATTGGATGGACATGCAAAAACAAAAGGAGTGTGGCATACAAATTCCCCTTATGCAAGAGAAAATAGCAAAATCAGCCGCTGTAAAGCTGCAAGAAAACTAGATATGCAAGTTTATGTTAGCAATCTTCAATTAGTATGCTTTGAACATTGAATTGTCAAAGTACCTGAATTTCCGAAAGTATACACCCATGCAGTGCCATGACCATGAAAGCACAATGCCTAAGAGCACCACTGAGCTGCACACAGTTTTTCCAGGGATAGTTTTTACCCCTGTAAGGGCCATGATGAGGCTCCCACTTGGCAAAACCTACCTGTGATGATAAAGAGGCACAAGCTGAAGAAAAATGATTTGTAACAAAACATCATAACATGAATAACCAAGATCAAGCCATACCAGAGTCTGTTCTTGGCTTGTAGACTCTACAGCTGACCCATAGCCGCTATACAGGGGATCATCAGAAGCCTGGTATGTAAGTATTTTTGAAGGAATTCTATCATACGCTACAGAATGAAGGTATTCCTCAACACAACCTACACAAAAGGCTTTCTGAAATTAGATAGGCTTTCCAATAAGAATGAGGAATGATTTTGTGCATTAGTTATTTTAGGGTTAACAGGTTCAAATAAAAATTTTGCGGGCAATACTATGACAAATTTTCATCATACCTTCAAGAGACTTGGCAACACCTATGAAATTTTTAACAATCAATTTGTGCAAATCCTCTCCAGCCCAAATGGGGTAGATAAGTATGTTGATAACTAAACAAACAACAGCGCCACAAACAATGAGCAGAAAGCGGGATATAGCTGTTTGAACAAACTCACGTGTCCTATTGCCAGATACCATTATGGTACAGTATGTCAGCAGGAATACGCGAAATCCATATTCAAATTCTTTCATTGTTGGATACAATTTGATGTAGCTGGCACAGAAACCTGAAAGACATGAAAACAAAGAATCAATTGATTTCAGTTGAAGATATATGCATCTCTAGTGATCCTTCATGTGAACAGCTCCGAGAGAACACCTGCAAAGAATATGCTGATGACTATAAAAACTTCCTCTAGTGAGCCGGTCAGCACACATAGCTCTGCGATTCCAAGTGCTAGCCCTCCTGCTGATAATGTCCCTATGGAACGGTTGAACCCCTTGTTAAGTGTTGCCCCTGACAAAATCAACATAATATATAAATTTAGTCCCCAAAAAAGAAGACAAAGAAATCAATGAAGATCACATTATTGCAGCAAAAAACATAAAAAAGAAAAGAACAGTTTAAATTTCCATCAGAAGTTGAATCACATGACAGTGAGAAAATATGAGAACATTCTCAGCTTAAAGAACATGTTAGTTGTTCTCCTTCTTCACAGCAACCCTTTAAGTAGGTTTTACTCATGGCCAGTCTTAAGAGTTGGCTCCCAGTTTATGCCCGTCTGGTGCAAGTTCAGGAAACAACTGGTTCTTGGCAAAAAGGAAAATTTGCTCATTGGAACTACAGCAAGAATTTGTAACCAGAAAAAATAACTATACAAGATAGCATAGGTCAGTAGGAGCAACTAGAATGATACCTAAGGTGCATGAAACATAAAAAATCAGTATACATACTTTTTATTAGTTTTTTTTTTCTATCAGTATCGGCACAACAGTGGAAGATTCAGGGCATACCTACACTGAACTCGAACAACACAACCACAGTGAGGATCGCCCAAACTGAATTCTTGCTGAGATCCTTCAAGGGCACCTTCAGAAATACGAGCATCGATATGAGCATCAATGCCAGCCCCATCTTTGCAGCAAATATAACCTTCCGTGGGTCTGACCGACCGAATTCCCATGCATACATTGCATTCTCTTTCAAAACAGTCCAAATCCCCCCAAGCATATTGGTGCACAGCCGGCAACATGTACACCCCCCTCCATCACTCCCTTCCATATAAAATCCCAATTCTGCATCGCTTTCCTCCTTTTGAGAAAGAAGACTCTCCCTACTCTTCTGTATCAAGCTAAACGACCCTGCTTTAGGAATCATCTGCCAATTTAACCCAGAAAAACAAACACATCAAAAAATACAGAACCATTGGAAATTAATCACAACATTCACATCGCTGCATCATCTATTTCTTCAATGAGTTCATGTTAAGATGTTAAAATTATTATGTAGTGGGTGTTTGGGTGAATCCATTTATCTAGATAATTGCATCTTTTCCACAATGAAACGTCACAGTTTACCATCCGACCCAATTCTCACTGCCAGGTGATGATTGGATGCACCCATTCATCAAAAAAAGTGGGAAAAGTAGAGAATTCGCATATAAAGTACAACGCAATCTCTTAACTGATCCCATCTTCCTGGATAAGTAGGTTCATCCATCCCATCCATTCTAAAAAAAAAGGTTCATTCATCCCATCCTCCAAAAGAAAAAGAAGGAATAGCATACATATTTAGGCTTCCAATTCTTGGATTTCAATCCAAGTATACCCTAAATAACACCAAACTAACTAAGAAATCACCCCCACATTTTTTTTTTTTTGGGATAAGCAGAGAGAGAACTGCCGATTTTCGGTTCGCCCAAAGGCGGAGCTGTGTGGGGTGGGGTGGGGGGGGGGGGGAGGGGGGGCAGTTAAATTTTTTTTTTTAAAAGCCCAGTCCTATTCTGGCTTTGGGCTGGCACACGTGTGGGTCTATACTTCCGTGTGGGTCGATGCCCATACTTTGGGGAATCGGTGCCACCGTGTGTTGGTGTGTGTGTGAGGGTTCAGATTTGAGCCGTGTGTGGATGTGTGTGAGGGGTTGGGAGAACTCGGATTTGCATTTTTCCCTCTTGATTTTTTTTTCCTTTTATCGGGGTGTCAACGGGTCAGGTTTGATTTGTACACAGGTGGAACCAGACCTGACTCTGATTTTGGGGGTATGGTACAGACTTCGAGTCAGATTCACCATAAGAGAAACCATACTTGGACCTGATAAGAACTACATGAACCAGACTCGATAAAATGCTATTTTTATCATTTTTACATTGAAAATTTGCAAGCCTTAATAGAAACTCGTGTCGCTGGATTTGGTATAAAATTTCACAAATTATACCTGAATCCATGTACTAATCATACTTTTGGGTCCGGATCTGAGTCTTAATCGGATCTTCTTATTTATCACTATACTTGAACTCTATAGGGTTCGGTACGGGTTGGGTCTGGGTAAACCCAACCCATTGATATCCCTATCGAGTACGGGTAAGATTCGGATTGGATCATGCTAGACCAGATCTAAATCCAAAACATGAACAATAGATAGAGAGTCATTCCAGCAGGTAATATTGCAATACAAGCAGCTTCAGCTTCTGTTAGATTTCTGAAAAAAAATGAATTATTTTCTTTAAATGTTTTAAATCCTAAAGTGTCGAACCATATTTTTTTTTTCAAATTATTACATGGCGTTATCCTGATACTGTAAAACTCTATGGCCTTTGCTCCTCGTCACCTTGCTTAAGCTTGCAGAAAGAGGTGACACCCATGAGATCTCTCTCTCTCTCTCTCTCTCTCTCTCTCTCTCTCTCTCCTCGTCACATTGGCGTCTAAGGATTCTCTTTGCCACTCGGCAGCTGCATCATCCTATATTTCGTTTGCTTCGACCTATGGGGCATATGAGTTTGGGTCTTTCTCGCGTTACAAGTCTCATCTCTCGGAGGACTCTCTCCTTGCTCGGGCCCACAGGTCGCCTATTATCGGAGTCCCGATCCGACAGTGTTTCTTCTTCAAGCTGGTTGATGGCCTTTCAGTCTTGGTTTCGTCTTTCTCAACAAAGTGCATCGTATGTCCGATTCGCCTGGTCTCCATCAGCTTGGTAAGTACCCCTCTGTTAGCCGTGTTTTGCAGGGCTCCGTTGGCATTGAACTCCTCCTCTTTCATCCGGGAGGGCGACTTCGCAGACCTGGAGGGCTCCCCAAACTTGGTCTATCCGTCAATTGCGGGTTCGTCATCTTTGAGTGGTCAACTCTCATCCTTTTTGGGTCTGTCTGTGGACGATGCAGCTCGGCGGCTCAAGCTTGCGCTTTCCCAAGCCCAGCTCCTCAACGTTGATTCTGTTATGCGTGAGTCCTTGGCCGCGATCGCAGATCGTTTACCGACCTTGGTCGCGGATGCTGGGCGTATCTCGTTCATCAACACCACTTCTCCTTCGGTCGAGGGGTTATCTCCTCCTGGGTGGGGTGGTCTCCCTATTAGGAGACGTCGTCGACATTCGCTATCTCCATCCGGCGAGTCTGGGGTCTCTCCTAGGCGGTCTGTGAGGATCCGCACTCCTCGGGTATTTCCGGACTTTCAGTTATGAAGATCTTGTGTTGGAATATTCGGGGACTGAATTGCCCCACCAAACGTCTTTTCCTGGCGAGTTGGATCCGTCAAGAAAAGCCCGATCTTATTGCTTTTTGTGAAACAAAGATGGCAGATATCTCGAGCTCGATCGTCTCCGAAATATGGTGTGGTGCAGATTCCTTCTTCAAGCCTGTGACTCAATATGCGGGAGGCATCCTCATCCTTGGGAAGCATTCTCTAGCCTTACAACAGGTGGATGAAGGTACGTTTTCCATATCCATCACTCTTCCCTTACCTACTCAGACTGTTTCAGTTGTGGTCACTATGGTGTATGGTCCTCACCGTCAAAGCCGTCGGGAGGAGTTTTGGTTGGACTTAAATAGGGTAATTGCTTCATTCGGGGATCAGCATATTATCATGGGAGATTTCAACTGCCTTATGTCTCCTATCGATTCTAGCTTTCCGGTTAATTTCTCAGCTTCAATGAGGGGCTTCCAAAATTTTATTCAGATGAACCTTTAGATTTGAGCAATGGTGGCTTAAGGAGGAGGGCTTCGAGTCGTTAGTCCATCAATCTTGGAGTAGACCTTGCTTTGCAGTCCGGGCGGCTACAAGATGCATGGTTAAGCTTTTTCGTCTATCTCGCGATATCAAATCTTGGCTTATCTCCAATAGAATAAGTAAATTCCAAAATCTGGGGGATTGGGAGCGAGAGCTGGCTTCTATCAATCAGTCTCTCTTGGATACGTCCTATATGAATGCATCAGATATTGAATGTCTCAATGCTAGATCGGCCGAGCTGACTCTTCTAGTACAATCGTGGCGTCTAAAGGATAAAATTCGTTGGAAGCAGCGGTCAAGGGTGAATTGGCTTAAAGCGGGTGACGGGAATACAAGGTTCTTTCATTCGTTAGCATCTCACAGGCATCGAAGACATGTGATTCACACTCTGTATATCAATGGTGTCTCCTTTTCGGGCGATCAGGTACTCAATGTTGTCTCCAACTACTTTTCTAACATGTATTCCTGCAACCAAGCTGTAGGTGGCAATATGGGTTCAACTTTATTTTTGTCCATGGATCGAGCGCTAGCCAACTCGATTCAGGGGTTGTTCACCGAAGAAGAAATCGTCTCGGCGGTGCGAGAGTCGTCTGGGTAGAAAGCTCCAGGATTTGATGGCTATCCTGTGGATTTCTTTCGCATATTCTGGCAATGCGTTAAGAGTGACATTCTTAGTGTCTTCGCCGAGTTTCATCGAAATAGCCGATTGCCGGTTCATTCTCACCTAGCAATTGTGTCGCTTATTCCTAAGGAGGAAGCCGCATCGGATATCTCGCGGTTTAGACCTATATCAGTGTTAGGGAGTTTATATCGCATTATCGCCAAGGTCTTAGCTAACAGGATGCGTTCAATTGATCATAGGATTTTCTCATAGGCTCAGTTCGCCTTCATTCCTAACAAAAGACTTCAACATTCCTTCATTTTGGCCACAGAAGTGTTGCACTCTCTCAAGATCAGCGGGGGGGCCTTTTTCACTCTGAAGCTTGACTTTCATAAAGCCTACGACTCGGTTCATTGGCCGTTCCTCTTCAACATGTTGGCAAACTTGGGCTTCGGTAGGCGTTTCTCTAGCTGGGTGCATGAGCTGGTAACCAATGCCCAATCACAGTTTCAGATCAATGGGGTCAAGGGAAAACAATTCAAACTTGGTCGTGGTCTTCGACAAGGATGTCCTCTGTCTCCGTTACTCTTTAACGTCGTCTCTGAAGGCCTGGTGGTCTTGGTTAAGAGGGCAGTGGAGGGTGATCTAATTGAATCTCTCGGTATTCAAGAGTGTCGTAGTCAGATCCTGACATACGCTGATGACATAATTATCTTCGGAAGGGCCTCCATCCAACAAATGTTAAGATTCAAGCTTGTCCTTCTTTTTTTCCAATCGATGTCAGGTCTATCCTTGAACTACGAGAAGTGTTGTCTTTCCATGGTCAACGCCCCTGCTTCTATGTTGGACTTGGGCCAGCGGATATTCGGATGCTCGGTTTCGGATAACTCTTTCTCTTATCTGGGTCTGCCGCTCCAAATCAGTCGTGTATCAACGGCAGCCTGGAGCACCACTATCCAAAGGGGGTTCAGAAAAAAAATTTGGGCTGGCAAGCGTCCTACCTTTCTATCGCAGGTAGACTAACTCTCATCAAGCACGTTCTTTCTGCTATGCCAGAATTTTTTATGTCGATGTTCCTGATGCCCATGGGGGTTAGTAAGAAGATAGCTCAGGTAATGACGCACTTCCTGTGGTCTGGGCGTGGTCACGAAAACAAGCGCCACCTAATAGGGTGGGACACTCTTCGACTACCCCAAAATAGGGGGGGTTTGGGAATCAAGGACCCCCGGCTGAGGAGTATGATTCTTGTCGTGAAGCAGAGTTGGCTTGCACACCAACCTGGGTCTCCGTGTGCAAGTGTGCTTCTAGCTAAATACGGTGGTGTGGAATCATTGGTGGGGGCCACAAGCGCGCGTCAGCGATCTATGTCAAAGCTTCGTCGATCATGGATCCAAGCATGGTCTGCAGTTCTATCTCATAATGGCAATGTTGAATCGCAGTCCCTGTTCTTTGGTCGTAACCTTGCTCCGAACGGATCTTTCCGCTCTAAAGAAGGCTACCTCGCTCTCCTTCCATCGGGGGTGGACCGGTTTCCGACGAACCTGATCTGGGGCAAGGGTCCCACTCTGAGATCATGTTTCCTGGCTTGGCTAATCTTACACAATCGGGTGCAGACTGACAACTTCCTCAAATCCATCGGTTTTCATCTGCCGAGTAAATGTGTGTTGTGTGAGGCGGCTGAAGAATCTGTCTTTCACCTTTTTTGGGAGTGCTCTGTTTTTCAAAACATCTTTAAGGTGACTTGGAATAAGCCGGGGGTCAGCGTGCGTCAGGAATCGTTCCCCAATGATTTGTTGTAGGGTCCTCAACCAGTTCGTCATTGCAACAAATGGCGTATTATTTGGCGAACTTGGCTTCTCTCGTCATGGTGGGCCGTATGGATGACTCGCAACAATGCTATTTTTCGGCAGATTCCGGCAGTGTTCAACAAAATGGTGAACCTTATTTTGGCGGACATATACGTCATTCTCCGCATCAACATCCCTGATCTGCAACACCATCTGCCTCCAGGGACCATTCATGATCCTGGGTGATGCTCGTCGCCTATCTGTATTGGCTTCTTGTTTCTTTCTTCCTTTTCTCCTTGCATCTCTCCTTTTCTTTTCTTTTTCCTTTTTTTGGGGCTCCTTGGCATGTCTTGGGCCCGTGTTTGGTTTCCCGGTAGGTTCAATGTTGGTTGAACCTGTTTTTGTTTCGTAATGTTGATGGTTATAGTTCGGCTCTCTCTCTCTCTCTCTCTCTCTCTCTCTCTCTGAAAAACAAGCAGAATAAGATAGCTCATGGGCTCTCTTGTAGAGCCCACAAAAAGGCTCTACAAGAGAAGAGTGAGGGGCCCATAAAAGTGGTTTTACAGAAATACAATAGGAAGTGATCTATGAACGCAACCTGAGATATTGTTTTTGCAAATCAATAGCGCACTCATCAGATAGAAGTCGAAGGAAGCCATTGGTGGTGGAGGTCGGATCGGAGCAAAGCAAGTCAAATGTAGAAGGGTGAAAACAGGTAAAGATAACAAAAAAGAATGTTGTAAGAAGAATAGGAGGTAAAGCTCTAAGGGTACTGAGACGCTAAACCAGACGTAGGAGGAAGGAAGCAAACTTGCTCAAGAAGTTGATAGACCCTGAGCCTTGACGTCGAGGAAATAAGGAGGAAAAGGAGTGATTAATGGTCAGCAGAAGAAGGCCAACAGGGGCCATCAACAGAGGGCAACTCTAGAGGGAGACATGCAAATGATAGGGAGTGGTCTGACATGGATGCATCGTGTCACTCTTAGGTCCGGCACACCATCTCAGGTATCGCTGAAGGTGGGAAAATTGAACCAGACGAGAGCCAAGGCTGGCACCTGTCAGAAAGGATCTGCTAAAGCTGAGAATGGGATGAACGTTGAGGAGAGCAGGGCCAGATAGGTCGTATGACTAGTGGTGTAGGGTCAGGTTTGGTTCAGACTCGGGTAAAACTAGACTTGTATCAGATTCTCAGGTATGGTATTCGGTCCGGACCTGAGCCTAATAGGCTTTACTATAAGATAAACCATACCCAGACCTCATATGAACTAGACCCATACCAAACCTGGTAAAATAATATTTTTTATCATTTTTATAATGAAAAGTTAACTTGGGTAAGGCCTGGGTCTGGTGTAAAATTTCACAAACTATACTTGAGTTAGTTAATCGGACCTTCGGGTTTGAACCCAAGTCTTAATCAGGCCTTCTTATTTGTCACCATACTTGGATCCTATAGGGTTTGGTCCAGGTCAGTTTCGGGTAAACTCGAATAAGGAGAACCTTGGACTAAGTCGGCCCAGATGTCTATATATATAAGATTTTATAATATGTATAAGGCTATAATAGTAATTTTCTTAACGGAGATCGAGGTCATGGTGGAAGCAAGAGTAAGTTAATCTATGTCTCCATTCTTGCTTTATTCTCTGTTTCATGTCCTCCATCCCCGGTCCAAACGGGGTGAGGCAGGGTGGTGCGCCATTTGCCATCGGTCCACTGCCATCTCTGCTAACGATTCGACAACACTCACTCATGAATCAAATAAACAAAAACCACAAACCACAATAAACTCAATATTTACGTGATTCTAAGACAAACATCTTATGTTCATGGAAAGAGCATAAAAAAGGACTTACCTATATATTATGAGAAAATACAGAAGAGGAAGATAGCCTTTACACCAAACATTCAGTTTTCCTTTTCATGGCACACAGACGTTGATAACAGCTATCAAATCTCCCTCCCTTTTGGACGTGACTCCCAACCTCTTATGTGTTACTCTCACTCATGTCTCTCATACCTTAACATCTTATAGGTTACTATCACTCATGTCTCTCATACCTTACATATCGCCTCTATTTATACAGGGCCAAAAAAGAAGCTCCAAGGTGTAGAGGAAGAGAGTGAGTTTTCTCTTGGAAGACTATTGTAATACCCCGATCTACAACCTTGAGAGTCCAAGTCCAGTTGGTATTACTTCCTAGAGATAAATAATGCAGAGTTCACACAAAGAAAACACAGTTATTTTTTTCTTCTTCTTTTTTCAATAACTTACTTTCATTCACAAAGTTCATCATTCATAACATAAAAAATAATAAGCACATGAATGATCAATGACAAGAAAATAAAAACTACGAAGTACTCTGCTAAAGTAGTCGATCACGTATTACCTGTGTTAGTGTGCCTATAACCTACAATTGTAATTATAGAGAGGGTAAGTGTAAAATCCAGTAAGGAATAATTATAAGCAAATAAGAACTTTATGTAACGCCACGAATATTTAACTCAAAAAATTTGGAATACATTTTTTTTAACCACAGCGAAAATATTCAATTAATCCCTCAGTTAAATAGTTTAAGCTATTATTAGGTGAATTAAAGTCTTTCAGGTGTACTCAGAACCCTGGGAAACCTGTAACATATACTATTTTCAGGTATACCCAGAATCTCGAAAAACCAGTAACATATACCGTCTTTCAGGTATACCCAGAATCTCGCAATTAGGTTATATATGCATATATTAAATCTTGTTTATTTCTTCATGCAAGTTATTGCACCACAAGGGATTTTCAAAATCCCAAACCCACACTCGGGGTGATCAAATGTATGTGCATTACCAACCTAGTGCACATTAGGCACCAATAAAAAATCTCAGAATCATAGGCTCATATATGAGTCGAGCACTTGTGCATGAAATATTTAATTTTATAAGTTTGGGTGTATGTATCGTACCCCATTGGTCTTTTTCGATCGCATGCCCAGTCATGGATAAAATGCATAAATACAGATATCACACCATTGCATCATAACACATGCATAACATGTCACACATATAAATCTCATAAGTGCTCATGTGACACTACAAAGGTTCTGCAGAATTACATGCTTAGTTTTGAGCTTTAGTATACTCATGACCCCAAAATTTTCATATTATGCAAATATCAAATACATGCATTTAACAGTAGGCAGTTTATACCCTAAACATGGTCATGACGTTCATATGTGAATCATGTACCAAATTTACAAGTGAAACCAATAGCATTATTGATATATCATTCTTTCGTAAAGCTTAGTAATAACATAACATTTTTTTCATGTGCATGAGATAAAAATTGCATTTGCAAAAATATACACCGACACACTCATTCCAATAACAAAATGGTCAGAATAATAAAATAACATTTTTGTATCATTTTATTGGGTTTACAAATGAAACAACCATCTAGTTGAGTACATGATAATACTTTTGAGGATTCAAACATACAACCAGTCCATACAGGAAATGAACAATTTATTTCAAATATATTATTCTAATTTTTCTTTCAGAACCTTGTGATTCAAATAGGTGATATATATATATATATATATATATATATATATATATATATATATATATATATATATATATATATATATATCAACCAGGCTGCAGCGGACCACCTTTGGTCCCATCGTGCGCCCGTCATGGATATGCATATTATGTCGACAACCGGTAATGAATGTTAATAGTTTATTATTTATTTATTTTTTTGAAAAGCAAGCTGGGTTACGGTAGCTAGTGGTAGACTTGTTGTAGCCACGAAATAGGCGCACCAGCAGGGTGGTGAGTTAGGGTCAGGCCGAGTTTATGTAGACGCACACCAGTTATATATATTTACACCATTATGATTATAACTTGCAACATCCCAACGCAAGGTGACATGCATTAACTGCTGCTACAGCACTGCTCGGCGTAGCCTGCCATAATGGTTGTGCTCAGCAGGGTGTTGCACCTATTGTGCAACAAGGGAGAGGCAATTGGCTGGGGGTCTGCAGACTCTAGCCAATTTGCATTCTTGGGCTGCATCCGACCCTAGTCATCATTCGGGTCTGCTACACCCAACATAACCCAGTGTTTTTTTTTTCTGAAAGGCGAGTTGGGCCTGCAGCAGGACCCATTAGAACAACTTATGGTGTGGTTCGGGTCTGCAACACCCAATAGTTCGCTCAACACTGCTTGTGCGTCAATTACATGGCAGCTCTGATATAATTCAATCATGCCTATTTGCACCAGCTTGAACTAAAATCAAACGTTAACACCATAGTGTATGTGCTCGATCCCAATGCTATTTGATTATGCATAGTTGTATATACAATTTTTTTTTATACAAATCTAAAAGAATTCACCCATAGCATGATATATATAAAATTTTATTCTATCCTTTCCATATCTGAATTAAGTCATAAAATACATGATGAACCACATGTCGAATCACCATATGCTTCGGTCATACACATTTACTTTTTGTTTATATATAGATCTAGAATGAATTTCTTGATAATATGACAAATCCCATATGTTCAGAAATTGAAAATTTATTTCAAAATGTGTACATACTCAAAATAAACTAGAGGATGAAATGATAATCACACTACGGTATGCATGCATGTTTATAAATTTTCTTTTATACAGATCTAAACCAAAAATCACATTGGCACTTGTTAATCACTATATGATTTAATATCGCGGATTTATTTCTTGTTCATACAAATTTAACACCTATCCCGATTGTACTTATTATTAATATATATACAATTTTCTTTTAAACTCAAATGGGAGACATCAAGAGAGACGATAGTGCCAGCTATGAGTGTATGTTTATGTGATTGAAACCACAAGCACACCACATAAACAAAACTGTATTCATATAATTTGACAACTTTTATGGGAGGAATCAAAACACAATCCTGTATGTTATGACACTAGATCATACTTACATATAGCATGGTTACAAATGATTTAAATCTAATTTCAGCATGAACAACATGAATCTAGAATCATGAATGTATTTTTTTTTTTTGAAAACTAACATAAGGAAAAGACTTTCTAAACAACGCAAGGTATGTACAACATATATTCTTAGAACTTAATTTCAATAATCACCCTACGGTATAATGCATGCAGCATTCATCAATATGAATGTATGCACCTTGTTGATAAACCGGTATATATATACTTTATTTTCTTTAGGGGAAACTTAATCTAATAGACCATCCCAGCATCATTCTAGGATACCAATAACCATATGCATCAATGGTTGTATGTCATGTTGAGATCTATATGCACCTACTAATTTTTCTTCTTCTTGTATTACACACATACATAAGTGAATTGGCTATTAGATTTATGCTATCAATCCTACCATCTAGGGTAGTCTGATACATATATTGAGCCATGTTCCAACACAATTCCATATGCTGCACATTTTTTTTAATTAGCAAGGATCGGTTTGATGTTTGATCCATCATGGTTGAGTAAATCTATATTTTCGTATCTACTTTCAAACAATATGCTGAATACATGTACTACATGTCACCAAGCATACACATAAAGATAAAATGCTCTTACCGCTCGATAAATAAAAAATATGAATAAAACGATAGGCTGGTCTTGAGGTATCATTTGTCCCGGTGCTTCCCTTCAACACCGGTTGGTGGTTTTTGGCACTATCGAACCTTCCTCCACCAATATGGTCACCAATGGAGCATTTCCCAATGTGGGAGAGAAGAATGAAGAAAAATGAAAGGTAAGAGAGAGATGTGTGAGATGAGAGAGAAAGAGAGAGATAGAGAGAAACACCAAAAAAAATCATGTACATATCTTTTTTTTGGCAACTCTGCACTTTCCCTTTTATCTCTCTTGGTTAAATGTCAATATTTTGGATTCTAGAAACCGTCCTCCCTTCTGATGAGGGTAATGGTGATAACAATAACTTGAGATTATCATTTTTTATAAAGTTACCAAAAATGATAATCACCATTTTGCCCCTCACCCCATTTCTTATTTTATGTCATCTTCAAAAAGAACGTGTGGGTATTAAGAGCAATTAACATTGCCTAGAGAAAATGTGAGGTTGTATAAAACGTGGGCTATACCATCCCATATTTATTCTTCCCAATTTTCATTTACATATATATGGCCACCATCATGAATCCACCAATGAAATTCATGGGAATGGAAGAGAAATTAATGAATTTCCCCAATTGAGTTTTTTTCAACCCTCCATTCTTCAAAAATGTTATATTAAACCTATAGGAAAGAAAAATGTGTTATATAAGGAAGGTCTTTCATGTCTTAAAAATTCAATACTTCAATTTCAAACCCTAGTTAAGTTTCCTATTTTGAGATTTTTGGTTGATCCATATCTTGCATAATTAGAAACATATGCCAAAAAGAACCACATGTATGAGGGGGAGGCAATGGACATCTCCACTACACTATCATTCATTCCATTACAAATCATGTCTTATTTAATTTACTTAAACACATTTAGACGTTAGGCTTTTTTGTCAAAAAGGAAAACCATGCCTTCTTATTAAAATTGTGTAAGTAGGGTTAATGGGATTTGAACTCAGGTTGCCTCACAACTAGGCAATACACCTCACCACAACACCACTGTGTATTTTGTTGCAAATTTTGTATATCTCAATTTATTTATATACTTACGATTTTCTAACGGATCTCACATCCGGGGTAGATTTTCCTAAAATTTTGGATCCTCGGAGACTTCCCAACTAGACTTCAGATCTTGATTGAGGTTACACCATATTGGATCTATTAAAGTCCAATTCAACTCCAATTGGGTTTTAGATCCATCCAGAATTCAAACCCACTTACCATATCCAAATCCTCATATTGGATTCGATATGCCCATATTTGGATCCAAGATATTTAATACAATATTATTTTATCCTTCATTTTAAAGAAAATTTCCTTTTTATTTATTTCTAAAATTCTAAAAATTTATGGGTTTTACACTTTAACTTACAACTGTAGTATGCCCTAAGCTCTTAGTCTGAGTTTAGTTTTCGACACATCACAAAAAGTTTATATGTTTTAATTATCTCTCATTTAACTGTCTCAAACACTTACTGACACCAAACTAAAACACTAGCAACCCGCGTAGAAAACCCCAATTCTACATATTGGCGAGACTATGAATCATACACTTTCAGTGATCCCCGGATCACCATGCACTACAGTGAAACAAAAATGAGATCCTATCCGTAGCTAGCCGAAAGGTCACACTCAATCTCAATCTCAGCATGATTCATGCTACATCCTAACCATGATGACTTTCAACCATCTATGGTTGTCTAAAGTCCCAAATACTGTGTGAATATAACCCTAAGACATATCTTAAGTTCATACATTAAACCATATTTTTAAGCTTGTGTTTCACTCGTTCTCTCATGAGTGATATCATGAAATGATCACGACAAAATTTCACTCTCAATCTCATAATCGCATTAGGGTTCACACTTATTTTATACTAAGCACACAATGATGTAGAGTCCCTATATCGTTAAATCACTGGTGACTCACTATCCATGGTGGTTGCACTCTAGCCGCGAACCAGATAACCCTTTTCAGAGGTCGCTACTTCCGAGATTTAAGAGGATATGCATATTAATCTCAATGTAAAAGTCACATAACATGACTAGAATAAAGGAACCCAAGTCTAATCACAATCTCATCATGATCCATGTTATTTATAATTTATAACATAGATATGCTATCACAAAAATAATTTCTTTTTTAATATGCATGACATATCATAACTAACGTGTGTATGTAATCATCTCATAATTTCATGCATGGTCATTTTATGCATATCATGTTCACACTCAACAGTTATCTTTCTAATCATGCAAATACACAACATCAACAATAATATACAACACAGTATAATTTATTCATATCAAAAATTACTTATAATATCTCTTACCTCGAATATGAATATTGTGCTCTAGTCGTAATCGAGTCTCAAAAGGCTCTAACAGTATGATCAGATTATAATACAATCAAGTTCATATTAATACACATAACTTCTTATATTTTGATAAAAATACCAAAATACCCCTCCTGAGTTGACTTGTTAGACCTCAATTTTTGTTTCTCTAATTTGACATGAACTAGAGAACACTTAGACTCCTCACTATAATATGAGTCCAACGCACCAAACTTCACTCAATTCTGAATTCAGAGTACAAAGTTATTCTCATTTTACTTAATCGGATCTTAGGTATACACAAGGATAATTTGGTCATTTTGACTTTTATGATTTGACATGGCTCATCATAGGTTAAAACATGTTCAATATGAGCTTAAAGTACTAGGTTTACTAAAACTAGTCTCAATCCATCTAGGTTTCGTTCGAACCTCAATTGGATTTTCAAAATTCGTAATTACTCACAAACTGGATCCAGTCCATTTCTGATCTAAATCCCAAAACTATTGATCTGGATCCAGACCCAGTTCTGATCTTATTCTAAAACCGATTTATTGAGTTAGATCCTGATGCAATTTTGATCTGGACCCAGTATTGATTTGAACAAAATCTGGTTCTGATATGGATCTAGATCTCTCATATATGACCCAGTTTAATTTGGATTGGTTAAGACTGATTGGATCAAACTGAATCCAATTGGTCTGATCCAGATAAAAATGAATCCAAACTAAGAACCAAGTCTCAGTCAAACCTGACTCAGTCTGGTTCATACCTAGACCAATTCAGTCTGATTGAGTCAGTCTGAACCGAACCAGTTTGGTCTAAACCATTTCGATCTAAACCAGTACTATTTTTTTTCTTAAACTTACCTGATTTGGTCTAGGTTGCACCCCGCCAAATCGACACGATCTTCATAAAAAAGGGGCAGAACGACTCAACCCCTTCTGCCTTTTCCCTCTTAGCTGCAAAGCGGCTGGCAACTGGAGCCGACCCTCTCTCTCTCCTTTTCTATTTTAGAGGGGCCGGCCACTGGCCCCCACCGATCGGCCCTCTCTCTCTCTCTCTCTCTCTCTCTCTCTCTCTCTCTCTCTCAAGGTCATATTTTTTTTGTTTCTTCCTTGCAACAAGTCGACAACCGTGGTTGTTGGCCCTATGATTGCCCAAAAAAAAGGAGGAGAAGAAGAACCTTACCTGTATCATCGGCCAAAAATCTAGTAAGTCTCCCTCCTCTCTGCGCTTTCTCATTTTTTTCTTACTGTTTTTTCACGCCCCTCTCCCTCTCTCGATCGATAGTAGAAGGGATGCAACGTGAGGGCTTTTTATAGCCCTCACGGTGGGTGAGGATAAACCCCACCCCCCCTCCCATAGATCGTGAGGGGTGAAGTTTATCCTCATCTCCCCCCCCCCCCCTCCCCCACCCCCCCTTCTCTACGCGATTTGGGAAAAGTGGTTTTCTGATTTTGGGGGAACCGCCTTCTCCTGTTTTTTTTTTTAATCTCTCCTCTCTCCAACAAAATCGTCGAGGATGGTTTTATAATTCTACAGCCCTTAAAAGCAGATTGGTCTCCAATCTTAAAAATAATTATAAAAATTATGCACGGATGTCTGATTCATGCTCACATGTGGCCTCATTTTTTTGTGATGACCCCATCTGACTAATACCACTGATATCTCTTTGTTTTTCAGCTTATGCACTTTCGCATCCAAAATTTTTATGGGTTTCTCAGTCGTGCTCAAATTATTCTGGATTTCTAATACTGACTCGATTGCATCCAATATGTGGGCAAGATCATGCATATACTTTCGCAACATAGAAACATAAAATACATGGTGAATTCTAGACAAGAAAGGTGGCAAAGCCAATCAGTACATTGTCTAACCAACCCTCGTGAGTATCTCAAGGTCTAATTTCACAGGCAACTCACGATTCTCTATTTTTACTACATCATTGTTATATACAGTGTCTACTAATGTGGACTCGTCTATGGGTGTTTCTATCAAATAAGAAATAGTCAATTGTGAAGATGCAACTGGTAATCGTTTCTCAAAGGTTCAGGTGATAAAACTATGTATAGATCTAGAATCAAATATATATTACACCCTTTGAGATACTCGCGAGTGTTAGTCAGACAATGTACCGATTGGCTTTGTCACCTTTCTTGTCTAGAATTCACAATGTATTTCTTATCTCTATGTTGCAGAAGTATATGCGTGATCCCTCCCACATGTTGGATGCAGTCGAGTCAGTATTGAAAATCCAGAATGATTTGAGCATGATTGTGAAACCCATAGAAATCTTGGATGTGAAAGTGCATAAGTTGATAAACAAAGAGATATCATTGGTATTAGTCTGATGGGGTTATCACAAAAAAAATAAGATCACATGAGAGCATGAATATGACATCTGTGCATAATTTTTAAAGTTGTTTTCAGGTAAAATTTGAGACCAATCTTCTTTTAAGTAGGTAGAATTGTAAAATCATTCCCGATGATTTCGTCGAAGGGAGGAGAGATTTAAAAAAAACATGGAAAGACGGTTCCCCCAAAATTGGGGAACCGCATTCCCAAACCGCATAGAGAAAGCGGGGGGATAAGGATAACCCTCACCCCCCACGATCTACGGGAGGGGGTGAGGTTTATCCTCACCTACCGTGAGGGCTATAAAAAGCTCTCATGGTGCATCCCCTCCACCATCGATCGAGAGAGCGATAGAGGGAGGGGGGCGTCAAGAAAAATAAATAGTGAGCAAAAAATGAGAAAGCGCAGAGAGGAGGGCGACTTACCAGATTTTTGAACGACGACACAGGTAAGATTCTTCTCCTCCTCCTTTCTTTTTTTGGGAGACCAGAGAGCCGGCAGCCATGGTTGCCTGCGAGTTGCAGGGAAGAAACAAAAAAACTGACCTTGTTATCGATAGAGAGAGAGAAAGAGGGTCGACCAGCTGACCCCTCTGCAATAGAGAAGGAGTGAGAGAAAAAAGGTTAAAGGGGTTACGCCCTTTCGCCCCTTTTTTATGAAGATCGGGTCGATCTCGATGCAACGTAGACCGAACCAGTTAAGTTTAAAAAAAAATGGTATCGGTTTGAACCAATTCAGACCAAACTGGTTTAGATAGAATCAGTTCAGACCAAACCGATCTGAAGCCAACCGGTTCAGACTGAACTGGTCTGGGTGTGAACTGGATCGAGTCAGGTTTGACTGGGTCTTAGTTATCAGTTTAGATTCAGTCTGATCAGGATCAGACCAAATCTAGATCCAGTTCGATTCAGCCAGTCTGGACCAATCTAAATTGAACTGGATCTAAACAAATCTGGGTTTGGATCTTGTCTAACATATCTGAATCCAGATCAAAACTAGATATGGTATGGATCAGTGCTGGATACATATCATAAGTGGATCTGGATCTAACTAAATGAAATAATTCTGGATCAAGATCAGAACTAGGTCTGGATCTAAATCAGAACTAGATTTGGATCCAGTCTGACAGTTCTAGATCTAGATCAGAGCTGGATTTAGATCCAAACTTGATGGATCAGTTTTGGATCCATATCAAGACTGGGTCTAGATCTAGTCTGACAATTTTGAGATCCGTATCAGAAATGAATCTGAATCCAGTTAATGAGCAATTACGAATTTTGAAAATCCAATTGAGTTTTGGACCAAACCCAGATAGATTGAGACTGGGTTCAGTAAACCTAGTACTCTAAGCTCAGACCGAACCTATTTTGATGTAAGATGAGTCAGGTCAAATCATAAAAGTTGAAATGACCAAATTACCTTTATGTGTACCCAAGATCCGATTAAGTAAAATGGGCATAACTTTGCACTCTGACTCATAATTTAGTGAAGTTTGGTGCGTTGTACTCTTATTATAGAGTGGAATCTCTATGTTCTTTGGTTCTAGTCAAATTAGTGGCACAAAAATCAAGGTAAGATGAGTCAACTCGAGATGAGAATTTTGATAATTTTGTCAAAATATAAGAAAAATCAAAGTTTAACAAGCATCTGAGAAGATCCTGAAGAAACTCCTCCTGGCCCTTTAGTTCATCGAGAGGCACAAATTTATACTTCTTACCCAGCTTCTTATAAACAGAGCTTGGAAGAACATCTGGATAAAAAGAAATAAATAAATGATGGGAAAAAGGTATGCACTAATCCAACTTTGCAAATGTTATGCAAGTAGGACATCTAGGTTATTGACTACTGTTTAATCAAAAGAAAATGAGAATGTGATAATACTCAAAGATTTAAAAGAAAATGCCTAATTCATCTAAATGCAAAATTAACACTCACATAAACCAAATGCATAAATCTTCAAGGATTTTACTTTGATTACTTTCATACTCCTTGAGCCCATTCCCACAAGTACCTGAATTAACCAACCAAAGTTACAAAAAATAAAATCCAGAGATTCAAGCAAACAGTTATACACTCATGTGATCAAATGGCTAGAAGCATAAACATATACCAAATAATAAATATAAAAAAATGTAAAGCATTTTTTTTCCTTGGCAGCATGATTCACAACCACACACACATATAATATGTGTGTCATGTTTCCAAAGGAGTGTAGGATATGAAAGTAGTTATCAAGAAACACATAGGCATCCATGCACACACCTACGGAGAGTAGTCTTCAAACCCATCAAGGGTTTGGGTCTAAACTAATATTACCCCACATTCATTCTTTCAAATTAAGCACGTTGAAGAATAAAGAGTGAAATTTGCATATGTCCATCAATATTTCAATTGAGATTTAACATTTCAAGAATCTCTAGATTGAAACACAACTTTGTTATGTGCAATATTGCATCAAAACCAATGAATATGATTGTGTGATGATTAGATTTTACTGTTAGAGCCTCTTGAAACTCGATTGCGACCAAAGGATGACATTCGTATTCGAGGTAAGGGATATTATAAGTAATTTTAATTATGAATAAATTATATTGTGTTGTATGTTATTGTTGATATTGTGTATTAGCATAATTAGAAAGACAACTCTTGAGTATGAACATGATATGCATAAAATGACAATACATGAAATTATGAGATGATTGCATACAAGTTAGTTGTGATATGTCATGCATATTAAAAAAATATTATTTTTATGATAGCATATCTATGTTATAAATTGTAAATAACATGCATAATGATGAGATTATGATTAGACTTAAGTCTCTTTATTCTACTCATGTTATGTGACTTTTACATTGAGATTAGTATGCATAACTCTTTAAATCCCGAAAGTAAAGACATGTGGAAAGGGTTGTCAGGTTCGTGGTTGGAGTGCAACCATCATAAAGAGTGAGTCACCGGTGATTTAACGATGTAGAGACTCTACATCGTTGCATGCTTAATATGAAATAAATATGAACCCTAATGCTATTATGAAATTGAGAGTGATATCTGTTTTGATCATTTCATGATATCACTCGTGAGAGAACGAGTGAAACACAAGCTTGAGAATATAGTTCAATGTATGAACTTAAGATATGACTTAGGGTTATAGTTACATAGTGTTTGGTACTTTAGACAACCATAGATGATTGAAAGTCATCATGGTTAGGATGTAACATAAACCATGCCGAGATTAAAATTGAGTCTAACCTTCCAGCTAGTTACGGATGGGGTCCTTTTTTTTTCACTGTAGTGCATGGTGATCTGGGGATCACTAAGAGTATATAGTTTATAGTCTCACCAATATGTAGAATTGGGGTGTTCGACGCGGGTTGCTACAATAGACGGTTATGACCGGTATAGCCGATCTAATATTTTAGTTTGGTGTGAGTGAGTGTTTGAGAGAGATAAATAGAAGATAATTAAAACATACAAACCTCTTGTGGTGTGTTAAAAACTAAACTTAGACTACGAGCTTAGAGTATACTACACTTGTAAGCTAAAGTTCTTATTTGATTATAATTGTTTTTTATTGAATTATACACTTACTCCCTCTATAATTATAGTTGTAGGTTATAGGCACACTAGCGCAAGTAGTACGTGATCGACTACTTTAGTAGAATACTTCATAGTTTTTATTTTCTTCTCATTGATCATTTATGTACTTGCTATTTTCTTATGTTATGAATGATAAACTTTGTGAAAGAAAATGAGTTATTAAAAAAAAAATTATTTATGTCGAGCACGCGCATAAGATGCACTATCCTTCCCTATCAGGACATGTTTTTTTTTTAGCAGTGGCGAATGCCAAATAATCGTCAGCAGAACGCACCAATATTGCTACCGTGCATTCTGCGTTTGCGTATGCGGGGCCCCGGACGCGCATGCCCGCACTTGGCGCGGACGGCGATTCAAACGCTCTCTCAACACCTGGCCACACTAGCGACCCCCGCGGTAGTTAACGAAGGAGCCTCCAAGATGCAAGATGCAAGGGCGATGTAAACAACCAACTCTCTGAAGCTGAAGCTCTCGACATCTCCGCCTCTCTGTCACTCTGAAGCTGAAGCTCTCGACATCTCCGCCTCTCTCTCTTTCTCTCTCTCTGCAAATTCTAACTCTCACCCAAACACCTCCTAACTCTCACCCAAACACCACCAGCGATCAGATAAGAAGAAGAAGAGGGGAGGAAAAAATGGCGTCCCATCTCGTGGGCAGGGTACGTTCCACCTCCAACCTCTCGTTCTCCTCCTCCTTCCGCAACGGCCTCCGCTCCACCTCCTCCGCCACCATTTCCCGCCACCGCCGGCGGAACCTGGCGGTGACCGCCAAGATCCGCGAGATCTTCATGCCGGCGCTCAGCTCCACCATGACGGAGGGGAAGATCGTCTCCTGGGTGAAGTCCGAGGGCGACGTGCTCTCCAAGGGCGAGAGCGTCGTCGTCGTCGAGTCCGACAAGGCCGACATGGACGTCGAGACCTTCTACGACGGCATCCTCGCCGCCATCGTCGTCCGGGAGGGCGAGACCGCCCCCGTCGGAGCTCCGATCGGCCTGCTCGCCGAGTCCGAAGTGGAAATCGCCGAAGCCAAGGCCCGGGCGGCCGCGAAATCCTCCGCTTCCCCCCCTCCTCCTCCTCCTCCTCCTCTGATGCCGCCTTCCACGGATAATTCCGTGCCGGTAGCTAGGGTTTCGCCGCCTCCGCCCCTGCCACGGCCCGAAGGACCGAGGAAGATCGTCGCTACGCCGTACGCGAAGAAGCTCTCCAAGCAGAATAAGGTCGATCTGGGATCGGTCGCCGGAACCGGACCGTATGGCCGGATTACTCCCGCTGATATAGAGAAGGCTGCTGGAATTGCGCCCTCCGATAGCAAGCCCGCGTCTGCAGCACCGGCTGCTTCTCCTTCTGTCGCCCCATCGCCGCCGCCCGCTAAGGCGTCTGCTCCACTGCCTCCGATTCCTGGATCGAAGGTCGTTCCTTTCACAACGATGCAAGCTGCTGTTTCCAGGAACATGGTCGAGAGCCTCTCCGTGCCCACATTCCGTGTTGGGTATCCCGTGATCACCGATGCTCTTGACTCTCTCTATGCAAGGGTACAAAACTGTGTTTTTCTTCCATTCCTCCATTTTAACTCCTTCAATTCTCTCCCAATTATCAATTTCAAAGCTCAGAGCAGTTTCATGGCATAGATATCCATTGCACCATTAGAGAATTCCTCTATTACCTGATAATAATGAAGCTGAGAATTGGTATGTAAAATGGGAAATCATGAAGAACTAGAAAAATGTTTTGGGTGGTAGGGCATAGCTCCAACATGACTGCGTTGTATTGGGTGGGCGTGTTCTGTTATGTATGTGGTTGGAAGTTTGTTTTTTATGTCAATTTCGTACGTGAGAAATCGATCGAGCCGCCCATTTTGGTTTTGTCTCACAGGTGAAGCCAAAGGGAGTAACCATGACTGTGCTGTTGGCAAAAGCAACAGCCATGGCACTTGTCCAGCATCCGGTTGTGAATGCGAGCTGCAAGGATGGGAAGAGTTTTACATATAATAGCAGCATAAACATTGCAGTGGCTGTGGCGATGGATGGTGGTCTCATAACCCCTGTTCTGCAGAACGTGGATAAGGTACTGCTTCATTCTTCAATCAAACTGCTCACCTTTGATTGTCGTTTGTATTTAACGACGGCCTCTTTGAATATTTAGTTCTTAGGAACTTCTGTCACTATTATTTTGCTAGAATTAATGAAAATTATCAGTAGGGAAAAAGTTACTCATGTTTTATGGTGAACTTGATAGAACTGTTTATGTACTATATCTACTAGGCAGGAAAAAAGTCAGTTTCTAAACAACCTGTTGGGAGAACGCACTGTCACGCTCAAATTCTAGTGTTTCCTGGACTTGGATGAAACCTTTTGAAGGACTTCACCTAAGAGTTTTACTGAAACTAAAGTCTATCATCAAGGTTAGATTAACCCAAATATTCATGTCAAAATGTGTGAGAGAATTGGTTTCTTGTAGTTTACAAGATTGAAATACAGGTTCTATATTACAAATTGGGGAGATAAGAACAGCTTACAGGCATCCACAGGCATTCGTTTTAGCATAATACATTGTTCAATTTGTACCTGAACATGCAAAACCTGATTTCTGCATATTATCGGATGGATCTCCAAATCCATATCACACTCAAACAACTCTTACATTGTGGGTTATTTTGTATCCTGGTGCAGGTAGATCTTTATTTGCTATCACAACAGTGGAAAGAACTGGTAGACAAAGCACGAGCAAAGCAACTTCAACCTCATGAATATAATTCGGGTGGGTTCTTTTGGAACAGGGATGTTTATCCAATTTAGGAATATTTGGAGTTGACATGTTTGACTTGGTTCTTCTGGCTCAGGGACATTCACTTTATCCAATTTAGGTATGTTTGGAGTTGATAGGTTTGATGCCATCCTTCCTCCTGGACAAGTGAGTATTGGCAGCATTTTGTTTAGTCGAATTTTTATTCTTTATAATTATGTATCTTAGAGAAAATATCTTGGAACCAGTGCAGGGGGCGATCATGGCTGTTGGAGCATCAAAACCTACAGTTGTAGCAAGTGGTGATGGATTCTTTAGTGTGAAGAGCAAAATGATGGTAATTCTAGAGTCACTTGGAACCATTCAAATTTGAAGTGGAATTTTGAACATAAACCATTGATGTGTTTTGCTTTTTGTTGATTAACTTCATTTAGCTTCACTTTGTGGCTTGAATGAATTGTGGCAGTTTTCTTTTCATTTAAGTTGAACCATCGGTCATGTTTTTGTGTCCCTAACATGCTCGATGTGGCTTTTCCATACAGATTTATGTGAAAGGATTACTGACACTTTATGCCTTTTTAACACTGACCAAGATTGATCTACATTTGTAATATTGAGACCAAGTTTTGTGTTACTCATCTATGGTTTGCAACTCCACGAATTAATTAATCTTTATTCCCCTTGACTCCCCCACCAAGTGAATCCCCATAGCCTTGCAGCCACAAGACTCTAGATCTAATGAATGCTACAGTCTTCATGTATTCCTAGTATTGTTTAAAGTGTTTGCTGAAACAAATATAACTTACACATTCAGTTTCAATTAGGCTCTGTTTGGGAGACTTTGATGAGAGGGGAAATTGTATTTAATGAGGATTTAATAAATACCACCAACCACCACAGGTGCTTGGGAGCCCTGTTTTGGGAGAAGATAATGGTGTTGGGAGTGGAGATGGGTCATTTTCAACTACATCCTTGTGACAACTCCAGCCTCATCTCCCATTTTCTTCTCCACTCCCATCACCCCTCTCATCTCCTCCCCAACGCTGGTTCCCAAACAGAGCCTTAGGTGAGTCTCATTTTTGGAGCTTTCTCATCCAGGCAAAGGCTATGGGAGCAAGCACTTATCCAGTTGGATACGTTCAGCTGCTTAATTGCACCTTGACCATTCCTTGATTTGAACTAAATTTCTAGATATCTTTTCTTAATTGTTATTAAATTTTGTGATAGCTTTTTTTTTATGAAGACAAGAAAAAACAAGGAAGAAAATTTTAGATATTTGCTACTGTTATAGTAAATGTTGCTGATGTAATTTTTCATGGAATTGTGACTTCAAGAAGTTTAAACGGAAATTAGTTTTTGCTGTATACTAAAGGTCACCCAAGTGTGCAGCAAGGGAAGTATATGAACTATAAATTGAGTGGTGTATTTGTTCGCATGATGTTGCTGTCTTTGTATCTGTTCACATTTATTGAAAATCAGAAGTTTCTTTAGCATCCTGCGGAGAGGTTGTTTGAGGCTAAATTAGCTATGTACATATCTGCAGGTGAATGTGACCGCTGACCACCGGATTATTTATGGTGCTGATTTAGCTGCCTTCCTGCAGACATTTGCCAAGATCATCGAGAATCCTGAGAGTCTTACCTTGTAGGTGACTTGAGTAAGATGCTCGGTCCACTCGATACACCGGAATACCAAGGGCTGGTGTTGGCTTCTTTGTTGGCAGTGAAACTGCTGTGTTTGAATTTTGTATATGTGGAAGAACATTTTTTGCAGCATTGAATTAAGCTTTGTGATTTCCGGCTGATTATGTCATACGCGTTTACGTTGTAGAAGGGCCCTTTTTTTCCTTCCCTTCTTTGAGAGAGAGAGAGAAAGTGAAAAGGTTGCACATTTGTTGATCTTTCTTGAGATCCAGACAAATCCTTGTGGTAGAGAAGGCTCTGAATTTAACAAGGGCATCTCTTTATCTTTTCCAATTCCAGAATAGAAAGAGGGATGGTACAATTTGGCAGTTAAATGGAGGACCCTTGCTGTTCAATCCTAGGCTCGAGGGTCTGGAACTCAAAAGGTACGACGTTCGTGGCATGTGGCAGCACACAAAAGTCTGGACTCTGCGGTGAGAAGAGCTAGCCCTTTTACTGATATGTGATCCAATTTTGACAAAGTTGGGCTTTCGGCCAAGAAAATGTTATTAGTATATACGTACAGGACATCTGCATAAAGGAAAAAAGGGTAAGCGGCAAGGCATGTTGCTGATTCAGTGCCTCTGCCAGCTAACGATGAATTCAAAGTTGGAAGGCGATCGGTTTGGTGTAGTGGGAGGGAGCCTTGGCCACTAGACGGGGTGGTCAGGGTTCCATTCTCATGGGCATCAGTCCCTTGCATACAAGAACGGGTAAGGGCATTATGTGCATCATGGGTTTATACTATCGAAAAAGCTACAGGCATAGCCAGCACGACTAGGTTAGGTCTCTGTTCATGAAAAAAAAAATGATAATAAAAAAGAGGAAGAAGAAAGACATTAAAAAGAATTTAATGTTACATCCACCCAGGTCACCCGAATATAGGGCTTGCTGACAACTTCCTCTGAGGTTTGAGTTTCATCGGGTGTGCAGGTGTCTTTCACTGGTGGACTCCATAAAGAACTTGGGTCAGTAACCCCACCCAGAGATTACCAGCTTTGGCGGAGAACTTTGTCATAAAAAAGAAAGTCCCTGCCACTGACAAGGTTAAAAATTCATTCATACACATTGCGACAGTATTGCCTATGCTCGACTGCACCATACTCTCTAGGGGAAACGCACAAATAGGTTCATCACGATTTATTTGTTACCAGCTATGCATAGTTGACCTACTCCGTGACTCGGGCAAAAACGGTTTAGGTAGGGGGTGGCAATAGGGTCGGGTTGGCGGGTCAGCATACCTCAACCCTAACCCGACCCGTTTATTAAACGGGTCAGCTGTGGCAAACACGAACCCGACCCGTTTAATAAACGGGTAACCCGACACGACCCGCCAACCCATTTAATAAATGGGTTGGGTTGGGTCGGGTAAATGGGTTTTCAGGTTGGCGGGTTGACCCACCCGCCTAACCCGTTTATTAAACGGGTTGGCGGGTTGGCATACCCCCAACCCGAACCCGACCTGTTTAATAAACGGGTTACGCGGGTCGACCCATTTATTAAACGGGTTGGCTTAAGCCCAACCCGAACCCGCCTAAGAGGCGAGTTGGCGGGTCGTGTCAGAAATTGCCACGCCTTGGTTTAGGGCCTAACTCATGACTCGGTGTGACTCGGATCTTTTTATATTTAAAAAAAAAATAAAAATAAAAAATATTCATGTTTTAAAAAAAAAACATGACCACTAAAATGAAATTGTAATTAACATGATGAAAATTTACAAATAAAATGAAAATAAGATATAATAGTCATACCTAATAATCAATATTAGGTAGAGGCTTGGATCAGGTCTAAAACGGCCGTGCACCTGCATGATCGTGTGTCCGCAAGAGTGACTCAAATTATTATTTTTTTTTTGCAACCTTGCATCATTCATGCCCTGCATGTTGATTCAATTTCAGCCCACTGCCAGCAGACAAACTACTGGGAGTTGAGTGATTCAATTATTTACTTCCATGTCCTCCACCATGAACCCATATACAAACTTGAACATACTGTAAAAATATATACACATTTCAAAAACTTGCAAGTTGCAAAGCTGCAACTTTTCTCAAATCTGTCAATGGCTGGTCAGCTTTGCACTGTAGCAGCTTTCAACCTTCCTCTTCCCAACCACCTCTTTAAAAATAAGAGCTACAGAGTTCTTTATTTTTTTTTGAAAGGCAAGCTGGGTTTAGGCAGACGCCTACCAGTTATACAATGATCCCATTGGGATTTGAACTTGCAACGTCCCTCAACACAAGGTGACGTGCACTAGCTGCTCCTACCCATAGTGACAAACGTTTTTATAGGCAATTTCTCGTTTTTCAAAAACTTTTGAGAAATTGAAAAAATCCATAAATCTCGCATTTTTTTTTGCAATAAAAATTTAATTAAAAAATATAAAAATATTTTTTTATAAGAAAATATTAATAAAAATTATTTAAAAATAAAAATGCATGATTTCTTTCACGATAAATAGCCGTTTAAAACATAAATATTGCGTTTAAATCACGGTATTTATGTTTTTTCATAAATCTCATGATATTTTGTAAATCTAACGAGAAATTGCCGTTTTAAACTTTCAGGCAATTTCTTGTAATATTATCGCGAGATTTTCACAAATCTCGCGATATTTGTCACACTGCGCCTACCAGACAAGCTGAGCCCCCGTTGGTAAAGAGCAACAGAGTTGAAGAATGAAGATTCAATCAAAAGGCCAAACGCCCAAAACTAACGGCTTCCTCTCAAGTCGGGTATGGAGACTTTGGGAGGATCGGATGAGAAGGAATGTGAACCGGTGTGTATCACATGAATTTGCTTCTCAAAATAGGTTACTAAAAAGTAAAAACTGCAAAATTATAAGAACTTTCTGAATCGGCTGGTTTTTAAACAACTCGGTACTCGGGCGACTTGGCTGGTTCAAACCGAGTGGAAGACGAGTTTAGGTTAAAAACGAGTTTATTTAAGATCGTCACTCGTTTGGTACCCAACTAGGACCGAGTCATCGAGTTGACTTGGCGAGTTGGCCAACTATGGAGCTATGCAATATGTGACTTTTAATCTTGAATTTTAGAGCATTGCATTGTGGGGTCATTGATTTCTAAAAGCTTTTAAAAAAACATGTTTATGAAACACAATCGCGTGACCTAGATCATATTTTGTCTAAACAAACCATGTAGATCATACTCGTAGGGTTAGAATTGCAAAAATAGAAAAAAAAAACAAAAAAGTGAAAAAAGGAAAAATATAAATTTAGAGTTTGAATTCGAACCCAAGGCCCCTCGGTTATGATAGTAGCGCTACCATAACGATCCCGACTATCCCATACAACCCGGTTGCCTAGAGGTCTTACATAAGCTGATGACTTCTTAGTAGATAAAACATTTTTATATTTTGATGGACTAGTTTCTTGGAACAGCTGACTGGCCTATTCACCAACGGGCCTGGAGGAACTCAGCCCATCAACAAGGCCCCCACCCGAATGGACAGAACTACAAGATGCCCGTTAACCCAGACCGAACAGTCTCTGATCACTAATGTTGACTGGGTCAGCCGACTCATGGCCTATCAAACCTAGGGTTTGAATTGGGTACCCGACCCAACCCAACCCAAACCCAAATTCTTAGTTATGGGCATGAAGAACACCGACCTGAATAATATTCAGGTCAACCCGAACCCGAGCAATATGTAGGTCAGGTTTGGGTCATGGTTTATGCGGGATACCCGACCCAATTTAGGTATTTTATATATATTTTTAATGAAAATAAATTTCTGAAATTATGTAAGCTTGGTTTTGGTATTTCATTTCTGTGACCAGACCCAATTCGAGTATTTTATATATATATATATATTTTTTTAATGAAAATAAATTTCTAAAATTATGTAAGTTTGGTTTTGGTATTTCATTTCTGTGACCCAACAAAACCCGAACCCCGCAATTCGCTATTTGAGCAGGTTTGGGTATATCCTAATGAGTCGGGTACCCAACCGGTTGACAGCCCTAATAAAAAACTAAGCTCAGGTGAGGTAAGGCTAAATCTCAAAATTGCATCACAGCTGCAGCTCAAACGGGTGAGCCCATAAGAAGCATTTGGTCTGCTTTGACCGATTCCTACGCTTTGCAAATTAAGAAGCTAAAAGCATGGTTACACATACACGTGCATTATATATATAAGGCCCTCTTTTCTCATTCTGCCCCATTAGGCTCCATGGTTTGAAGTGTTTTGTGATAGATCTGAACAGTTAGATGTGTTTAGCATGCTTGATTTAAAAAGAATCAACTCTTGGATCATGTTTTTCAAAAAAAAAAAACTATGAGTTGAGAAAATTTGATGCCTTCATACCATTGATTTTGGATCGCCGAAAAAACTGTATACCACTCAGTTTCTTATAGATCGTATCTATTGTGTTAGATGTGATTTTTGAATGGACCTAACAGGGCATATATATATATATATATATATATATATATAAAAGAAAAGTGAGAGCTGCCTACCACCATCCTAGAGAAAGTAAAAGGTGTTTTTGGATTATTTTTCACAAATCTAACCTTGCAGATGTGTTCGGCATGGTTGATTTGCTATACTTGGATCATGTTTAGCTTATAATATTTATGTAAATCTTAAACCATTGATTTGTAAAACTTATAAAAACCTACTTGTGTACCGGAGGATGATCTAAGAGTCCATTCTTACAAAATCAAGCTAAAAACATATAAAAAACCCTTCAAACACCCAATAAGCTGGTGGTACCACATAATATCTATATATATTATATAAATTATATATATAGATATGTATGTGAAACATTGGCTACCTTGTTTGATGCAAATAACTTGTAGAAACTAAAAGCAGGCCAATTTGACGAAGTTTAACCTATGGATGTATTCTGCATAGCCAAAATAATAGGATTCAACATTTGAATGGTGCAAGTTTTTAGAGGTTGAAAATTCGGGCTATTGATTTTTCAACTGTTGAAAAATCCAATATACATGCTACTAAACTAAAACATGTAGATCACATTTAGACGGCCAAATGTTAAAAAATAATAAAGATTAAAGTTTTTTTCCTAGGGGTTGCGTCCACACACACGTATATATATATATATATATATATATATATATATATATATATATATATATATATATATATATAGAGAGAGAGAGAGAGAGAGAGAGAGAGAGAGAGAGAGAGTAATGCGTAGGTGCATAATGATGTGTTAAATGCGTTTTTCAAAGGTTTTTGTTTTATTTTTAAATGTTGACAGTACAGATATGATCCACGTATTTGATTTTCTAAGGATCAGCTCTTGAAGTGTTAGATTCTGACATGGGTGGGTTCTTATAAGGTTCGAAAAATAAATGGTCAAAAATCTTTATAAATTTTTGACACTCCAAATATTATTTTTTTCATCGAAAACACATCATCCAGGTGTAGATACATCGCAACACATTTATGGGGTTGAAACTGCAAAATAACACCAAAAGAGGAGAAAAACCCATTTAGCACGTATCAATTTAGCACCTACCCATCTTTCTCTCTCTCTCTCTCTCTCTCTCTCTCTCTCTCTCTCTCTCTCTCTCTCTTTGTGAAACGAAGATGGCAGATATCTCGAGCTCCGTCGTCTCCGAAATCTGGCGTGGTGCAGATTTCTTCTTCAAGCCTGTGATTCAATATATGGGAGGCATCATCATCCTCGGGAAACATTCTCTAGCCTTACAACGGGTGGACGAAAGTACATTTTCCATATCCATCACTCTTCCCCTTCCTCCAAAGGCAAATCCAGTTGTCGTCACTATGGTGTATGGTCCCCACCGTCAAAGCCGTCAGGAGGAGTTTTGGTTGGACTTGAATAGGGTCATTGCTTCATTTGGGGACCAACATATTATCATGAGAGATTACAACTGCCTTTTGTCTCCTATCGACTCAAGCATTCCGGTAACCTACTCGGCTTCAATGAGGGGCTTTCAAAACTTTATTCAGATGAACCGGTTGTACCACATTCCACATGTAGGTGAAGTTTTCTCGTGGACCAATCGGCGATCTAGACCGTGCTTCCGTCTGCTAGACAGGGTGTTCGTTTCGTCAGATCTGCTGAGTTCTATTAATGACATTTCATGTTGCCTACTTCCACCATCTGTCTCGGACCATAGTCAGATTGTTATTAGATGGGGACAAGGCTTCACCGACGACAGATCCTTTAGATTTAAGCAATGATAGCTTAAGGAGGCGGATTTCGAGTCATTAGTCCAACAATCTTGGAGTAAACCTTGCTATGCGGTCCGGGCGGCTACAAGATGCATGGTTAAGCTTTTTCGCCTATCCTGCGATATCAAATCTTTGTTTATCTTCAATAAAATAAGCAAATTTCAAAATATGAAGGATTGGGAGCGCGAGTTGTCTTCTATCAATCAGTCTCTCTTGGATACGACCTATATGAATGCATCAGATATTGAAAGCCTCAATGCTAGATCGGTTGAGCTGACTCTTCTAGTGCAATCTTGGCGTCTAAATGATGAGATTCGTTAAAAACAGTGGTCAAGGATGACTTGGCTTAAAGCAGGTGACAAGAATACAAGGTTCTTTCATTCTTTAGCGTCTCACAGGCATCGAAGACATGCGATTCATTCTATGTATATCAACGGGGTCTCCTTTTCGAGCGATCAGGTAATCAATGTTGTCATCAACTATTTCTCTAACCTGTATTCCTGCAACCAAGCTGCAGGTGGCAATATGGGTACGGCTTTATTTTTGTCCTTGGATCGAGCGCTCTTCAACTCGATTCAGGGGTTGTTCACTGAAGAAGAAATCGTCGCGGCGGTGCGGGATTCGTCTGGGTGGAAAGCTCCAGGTTTTGATAGGTATCCAGTGGATTTCTTTCGCATATTCTGGCAATGCGTTAAGAGTGACATTCTTAGAGTCTTCGCTGAGTTTCATCGCAATGGCCGATTGCTGGTTCATTCTCACCTAGCAATTGTGCCGCTTATTCCTAAGGAGGAAGCCACATCGGATATCTCGCGGTTTCGCCCTATATCAGTGTTAGGGAGTTTATATCACATTATCGCCAATGTCTTGGCTAATAGGATGCGGTCGGTCGCTCCTAGGATTTTTTCAGAGGCTCAGTTCGCCTTCATTCCTAAAAGAAGTCTTCAACATTCCTTCATTTTGGCCACAGAAGTGTTACACTCTCTCAAGATCAGCAGGGGGGCCTTCTTCACTCTTAAGCTTGACTTTCAAAAAGCCTACGACTCGGTTTATTGGTCGTTTCTCTTCAACATGTTGGCTAACTTGGGCTTCGGTAGGCGTTTCTCTAGCTAGGTGCATGAGCTGGTAACCAATGCCCAGTCACAGATTCAGATCAATGGGGTCAAGGGAAAACAATTCAAACTTGGTCGTGGTCTTCGGCAAGGATGTCATCTGTCTCCGTTACTCTTTAACGTCGTCTCTGAAGGTCTTGTGGTTTTGGTTAAGAGGGCAGTGGAGGGTGGTCTAATTGAGTCTCTCGGTATACAGGAGTGTCGTAGTTAGATCCTGACCAACGTTGATGACATAATTATCTTTGAAAGAGCTTTCATCCAACAAATGTTAAGATTCAAGCTTGTCCTTTTTTTCTTATCGATGTCAGGTCTATCCATGAACGACGATAAGTGTTGTCTATCTATGGTCAATGCCCCTCAGTCAATGTTGAACATAGGCCAGCGGATATTCGGGTGCTCGGTATCGAAAAACTCCTTTTCTTATCTGGGTCTGCCGCTTCAAATCAGTCGTGTAACAATGGTAGCCTGGAGCGCTACTATTCAAAGGGTTCAGAATAAAATTTCGGGCTGGCAAGCTTCCTACCTTTCTATCGCGGGTAGACTGACTCTCATCAAACACGTTCTTTCTACTATGCCAGAATTTTTTATGTCTATGTTTCTGATGCCTATGGGGGTTAGTAAGAAGCTAGCTCAGGTAGTGGCGAACTTCTTGTGGTCTGGGCGAGGTACCAACAACAAGCGCCACCTCATAGGGTGAGACACAATTCGACTTCCCCTATATAGGGGGGGGGGAGGGGGGTTTGGGAATCAAGGATCCCCGGCTGAGGAGTATGATTCTCATCGTGAAGCAGAGCTGGCTTGCGCACCAACCTAGGTCCCCGTGTGCAAACGTGCTTCTAGCTAAATACGGAGGTGTAAAATCGTTGGTGGGGGCCACAAGCGTGCGCCAGCGAACAATGTCAAAGCTTCGTCGATCATGGATCCAAGCATGGTCTGCGGTTCTGTCACATAATGGAAATGTTGACTCGCAGTCTCAGTTCGTTGGACGCAACTTTGCTCCAAATGGATCTTTTCGCTCAAAAGAAGGCTACCTCGCTCTCCTTCCGTCGGGGGTGGACCGGTTCTCGATGAGCCTGATCTGGGGCAAGGGTCTGACTCCGAGATCATGTTTCCTGGCTTGGTTAATCTTACACGATCGGGTGCAGACTGACAACTCCCTCAAATCCATCGGATTCCATCTGCCGAGTAAATGTGTGTTGTGCGAGGCGGCCGAAGAATCTGTGTTTCACCTTTTTTGGGAGTGCTCGGCTTTTCAAAACATCTTTAAGGTGACTTGGAATAAGCCGGGGGTCAGCGTGCGCCAGGAATCGTTCTCCAGCGATTTGTTGTGGGGTCCTCAACCAGTTTGTCATTGTAACAATTGGCGGATTATTTGGCGAACTTGGCTTCTCTCGTCATGGTGGGCCGTATGGATGACTCGCAACAATGCTATTTTTCGGCATATTCCAACAGTGTTCAACAAAATGGTGAACCTTATTTTGGCGGACGTGCACACCATTCTACGCATCAACATCCCTGATCTACAGCACAATATGCCTTCAGGGACCACTCATGATCTAGGGTGATGCTCGTCGACTAACTGTATTTGTTTCTTGTTTCTCTTTTTTTCTTTTTTCCTTTTTCATTTCTCTTTTTCTTTGTTTTCCTTTTTTTTGGGGCTCCTTGGCATGTCTTGGGCCTTTTTGGTTATCCGGTAGGTTCAATGTTGGTTGAACCTGCTTCGTATCGTTGATGGTTATAGTTCGTCTCTCTCTCTCTCTCTATATATATATATATATATATATATATATATATATATAGAGAGAGAGAGAGAGAGAGAATATGAGAACTAGAAATATGGGCATTTCCAACACTTTTTTTGCAAATTCAACCATGTGGATGTGCTTGGCATGTTGAATTTGCTAGGAATCAACTATTGGATAATGTATTTTCTATGAAAAATGTGATTTCTGAATATTTATGAAGATTATGAACCATTGATTTTAAAACCATAAAATAATCGAGTTTATGCATCAAAATAGGATAATTCAAGAGTGGGTTCTTATAAAACCAAGCATGTAGATCACATCCATATGGTTTGATTCAAGAGAAAAGAAAAAAGAAATCCATGAAAATAGCAGTTCACACATTAGTTCTCATATATATATATATATATATATATCAGCAATAATTTGCTGGTATGAACCAAAATGAGCCATCCTATCTGAATTTTCTCCTTCTCCTCCCACCACCCGCTGTCCCTTCCCCATCGCCCCCTCCCTGCCCTCCACTCCATCTTATCCAACCTCCACTCCCTCTCGCCTCCATGGCTCGTGGTCCTCTGGCACGCACTAGAGACAGAGAGAAGAGAAGAGGGGCAATAAATGAGCTGTCCAATCTCGATCTGAAGATCGAACGCCCTTGTTGGTTCATACCAACAAACTATGTTTGCTGGTATATATATATACGAACCCCAAAAAATGGGGGCAGGTTGTATGTTTCCCCCTGCGAACATGCGACCCGCATGTTCGGAGGTCCGAATGAGGGCCATGTTGGCGCTCATTCGGCTTTCCTGTACGGAGGAATATCTTGGGACCCACGATATTCCTCCGTACACACTCGAACAGCCGAATGAGCACCAACGGGCGTGTTTGGGGGGGGGGGGGGGGGCGACATACAACCTGCCCCCAAAAAAAAATGGACTAAAATGAGAGATGCGCGTGTGCTCAAATATGAAAAAAAAAAAAGACCTTTAGTGGTGGTCTTTACCGCCGCTAGGTCCTTTTTAAGTCGGGAGATTTAGTGTCATCAACGTCCTCAGCTAAAGCCCTTTTAAGCTACACTTGGCGCACGAGTCCGATTTTTGGGGTTTCGATGATACTCCCAACAGCGTGTGTATCACAATAAAATATAAATTTCAACTCAAAGTACAAGCCTTTCGACAACAATTCTAAATTACTATAATTAAAAACAAATAATAAAACTAAGCTGAAATTGAAATTCAAGAGAATTGATGACAATTTTTAAAATAAAATAAACGATTAAAATCATAAAAAAATAGAGAGATGACACAATGTTGACCATGTTGCAACTAGTTTCATTCATGCATGATATGTTCTGGTGTAACAAAGTGTCTTATCAAGTACTGTTGTCAGTATCGGCGAATCGGCCTGAATCTGCCGATTTATATTCGTACGGCAGAAAATTGATACTATACAAACCTGAATCCATTATTTTTTAATAAATATAAAAATACTTAAAATTTATTTTATTTTATTTTATTTTATTTTATTTTAATGGTTTTAGAACGTGTAACCTTCTGATTGACATGGAATATTTTTTAATTATTTTTAGCAGATTCAGAACAATTCACTTGAGAATCGGTATCGGCCGATTCACCTGAATGTTGGCCAAACGATTCGATAGCCTATACGATTTGGACAACTTTGTTATCAGGTTGATATAGAAAGCGCATGCTAAATGAAATATCCTCGTAACGTAGCTTCTTAGTTTCTTATAATTATATGTATTTCACATTGTTTAAATTTTCTATATGCTGATATTTTTATCGAATTTTATTTTTTAAGTTTTATCACAAGTTCTTTCAACGCATAACTTTATCACGAGGTTTTCCGTTTATTACTAAAAAAAAACACACAGAGATTTGAGACATTGTGCATAGTGCGTGTTGAGAGAGACCTCTCACCGTGGCAAAGCATCGAGAAGCTTGTTCATTGGTGATTGAACCGTGTCAAAGGTAAGGGTTAAAAGTGGGTCAAGTGAACCTCATTTTAGACGTCGGACCCATTTATTACGAAAAAGCTTCCTGGATTGTGCATAGAACCCTAGACTCCACACGAATTTGAGCATTGAGTCCCCAATTAAGAAATGGGCCCAAAATGGCCACAGGCGTTGGGGGGGGGCGTGGGTTCAGTTGCAGACATCACTGTCCCACTTGACTTGACACCTATTGTGATGAAAAACTGCTCGCTCTTTGACTTTTTTTGTATATTTACGTCGAAAAACCGCCTCCAAATTCTATGAGCTTACTTTATATACAATAATCATTACATGAAAGTAACAAGCAACTTTTTATCGATTAATAATCACCCAACACGAAGACCTCAACGTCATTGTTCAGCCTACCATACAATTACCGTATCGTTGGTGTAAAACTCCAAAAGAAGTACCTTTAGCCCCGAGGCCTATGCTGGGCATTGGCTTACACAGATGCGACGACGTCCGCAAGTATTAAACTTTGAATTACTGAAGAAAAGCAATCAAGACAGCCAACGGCAATTCCAAACAAACATTTTTTTTATATTTACACGGAAACCATCCTCAAGATCAGAGACCTAATCGCTCTGACTCTGCGGTCGTACTTATCGTCGCAGTGTAAAACTCAGTAGGCTTACCCCTTAACTTATGGTCACTATCCTGGCAGTGTAAAACTCGGTGGGCTTACCCCTTGCCCCGTGACTTAAAAAACTCTCATCGTACACCTTACCCTTTCTCTCCCACTTTTTTTTTTTATGGTTAGGTATAGTTTGGTTTATTCAAGACACAGACCACAAGACGATAATTACCTTTTAATTGTTGCTAAAGAAAACCACAAGTGCCTGCTACTTTTCAACCATTTCTATCTAACCATTACCTCTTATATGGAATTTTCTAATCCATAAAGATGGGCTGAAGGGGGAAATAGAAGCTGATTTGTCATGTCTTATTGGCGTGTAGATACGATCATACGGGGTGGTATGCGTGTGAACACTTTAAATAAAACACCCGGCTGGAGATGCCAATTGTGGAGCTAGAACCGCGTTTTTCCACACCCTAAGCCTTAATTCTGAAGCGAACTCCAAATTTGAAAGCCACCATCATAAAAAACCCACTCACAACTTTCTCCTTTGACTCGAGTTCTCTGGTGTTCCTACAAATTCTTCTGCTCAAGTACGGTTTGTACTGCTTTCTTCTTTCTCTAGAGCATATACTACCTCTGCTCCTGCTATTCTACCATCTGCTGGTAGAAAGGGCAGAAAAATGGGGAGGACACTTGATGCTCTGCTCAGAAGAAACTTCAAGGCATCAAAGTTCAGGTCTCTCCTCAACCTCACAATCACTAGGCTTGGTGCTCACAAGAACCAACGTCGTGCCCGTTGTGCTTATGCAAGAAAGGATGTCCTGGAACTCCTCAAGAGGGAACAGCAAGAGAGCGCTCTTCTACGGGTATCTGTTTGTTGATTGATTTCTTGTGAATTTGGAGAAGAAAGATAGAACTCTCTTTTCATGTTTTTGGTTTGGCTGTTTTGATGGTTTTCAGGTAGAACATGTGATCAAGGATCAGAACCTGTTGGATGCTTTTGTTTTGATAGAAGGTTTCTGTCAACTCCTGATAGAGAGAGCCACCCTCATAGAAAACCAAAAGTGAGTTCCAAGGATTTTTTCTGTTTTGCTCTGCCATAAGAATTCTAATGAGTTTCTGTGGATTATATATTTTTCCTTTTCATCAAGAAACGTTGGCTTCTTGAACTGTAGATAATTCTAATCATTACAGAAAGATGGGATTGTTGGCATTTCAGAACATGCCCAGATGAACTGAGAGAGACAATATCAAGTCTGATTTTCGCTAGTTCAAGATGCGGAGAGTTGCATGAGCTGCTAGAGATTCGTTCTATGTTCACATCGAGGTTTGGAAAAGAATTTACTGCCTCTGCACTTGAACTCCGTGGTAGTTCTGGGGTGAATGTGAAGGTATGCAGATACATGACACCATGATTTTTTTCCAAAAGATGGCAATACGATCATCTATAGCATCCTAAGTTTTCATCTCTCTCTCTCTCTCTCTCTCTCTCTCTCTCTCTCTCTCTCTCTCTCTCTCTCTCTCTCTCTCTCTCAGATGATTCAGAAGATGTCAACGAAACAACCAACTCTAGAAGCCAGACTTCAAGTGCTCAAGGAAATTGCTTCGGAAGAGGGTATTCAACTGAATCTGGAAGATCAACAATCTGATCTCACTGTGGTACGCATATGGAACGTTAGCCTCGTCTGAACTGTTTCTATCTTTTCAACTATATAACCCTTTGTCATGTCTTTGCAGGAGGGCTTGGGATTGAACCAGAAACAGTCTGGAAGATCAGCATATGGGGAGGAAAAGGGGGCTTGGATAAAAAAAGAAGCTTCCAGTGATCATGATAATTTAGTAGAATTTGACGAGGATCAGTTGCTTGCTGGATCCGTGCATGGAACAAAATATACGGATGTGGAGGCTGCAGCACAAGCTGCCTTTGAGTCAGCTGCTTACGCAGCAGCAGCAGCAAGAGCAGCAGTAGAACTTTCGAAAAAGGCATCCAAAGGTAAAGGTTTTCATGATTCTGATGGTTCTAGCCCCGGGGGAAAAAGCACATCTTATGGGGATGAAAACGAACCCGAGGACGTTCATATGATCAGACAGAATCCAGAGAAAGAAGAATTTGCAGAGAAGTTGAAATTGCATTCAGAAAGGTCTTTATCTTCCTCTAGCTCGGATTCTATAGGAGCTCCTGAAGCAGAAGAAACTCTCTCTTCAAATAAGTCATCTTGGATTGGAGGGCCTTCAGTAACCAGTGCAAAGCAGTTTGACCACCATGAACTGAACTACGGTGGGAAGACAGGATCAGAAAGTTCCTTTGATGATGATCAACCATCACCAGCAAGAAGCAATAAGAGGGAGAGGACCAGTCGTGGATTTAGAAAGGCCCAGGAAACCGAGGGCACAGGAGGCAAAGGCTTCTTGAATGAAACTGCTAAGACTTACCAGAAACAAGATCCAGTACAACAGTCCAAAGATTATGTCACCATGACAGAACAGTCTGTGAATTCAAGGGTTGATTCTTATGATTATGAAGGAAATTCTCAACCAGAAAATGCAGTGGGGTACTCCACAGGGAAACTGTGGTGGCAGAACTCAGACATGCAGAAAGGGCCAATTCAAGAAGGGCCCAAGAAATTGGCCCAAAGAGGATCGAATTTTGTCTCTGTACGAACGAGGCAGGGATCTAGGCAATAAAACCAAGAGGCCAAAAGATTTTGTGCGAATGAGATAGAAAAGAACCGTGCTTAAAAAGTGTGTGATTTTCTTCTTTTCTCCTATGTTCCTGTTGGTATCATATTTGTCAATATTCTGGTTAGTGTTCCATTGTACTTATGAATTATGTAAAGTCAAGTGCGTGGTTATTGAATACAAGGATTTGTTTTTTTATTGAAATTGAGCATTTGTTGTAAGAACAAGTACAGGCTAATTGAGATTCATAAGCTGCTGCATGGTGATGACTGACATGTACAGCAAAATATTCCAAGCTGCAACTGATCTATGATTGTGTTGGTTCTAATACAGAAGCTATATTGTAAAGGAGAAACTCATTTTGGACACTCTCCATCAGATGTACACTGTGCAACATGAAATCGCTTGACAGTAGTCCTTGCAAAGAAAAGGCTTACCAAAAATTGAAGAAAGTTTATTTAGACCTCTTTGGCTTTTTATTTTGCACCATCAACCCGCTCAAAGACTGAAAGTCTACCCCAACATCTTCATCATATTCAATTCCAAGCTCCTCCTGTCAAATAGCTATGCTTCATTAGAATGGTTTGTCAGCAAGCCCATCAAACATGTCAAACAAAAAAAACTGTTTACATGAAAACCTTGAATTCTTTGATGTCCTTGGGCATGTTCTCAGTTAACATATTCCAAAGGTCCTTGAAAATACGCTTACGCTGCCTCCACAAGTTGATTTTGTCGACATAAGTTGCTTCCACTCTCTTTTTATCCTCTGGGTTTACCAAGGAAGTACCTTGTCGTAATTTACTCAAGTTTTCCTCCATTTGGACAACCTGATGAAATATTAAATGGTTAATGTACATGCCAATATTTGGAACAATCTAAAGATTTTTCATGCATGATCAAGTCCACCTCTGTCCTAAGTTTGGCTTCTTTGGCACGTATCTCTTCCAATGTTAAGTTCGACTGCAAAGTTCGGATTTCTGCAATTTGAACAGTCAGATTGTTTCAATGCCATATGGTTTTCCATTTTATCTGAAATTTGAAGATATTTATGGGATGATGAGCATGTAGAGAATCCAGTGAGTGGGTGAAAGGAATGGCAACAAACATTCTATATACCTGCCTCAATCTCAGTTGTTGCCTTCTTTTGTTCTTCCAATTCCTGTTGCAATTTGGCATTCTCCTTCTTCATACGATCAAGCTCCTCGTTGTTTGGGATATTGAATTGATCCTGCCTGGCAAGGTATATCTTCTGTTTTCCTTTTTCTTTAAAAGAAATTTGTCCATTATCGGCCAGTGAATCGAGTGCTTTTTGGACTGCAGTCTTCTTGAGTCCATGCTTTTGCAAGGCATCAGCAACATTCTGCGAATTCAGTGGCCTATTTTGCTGCAAAAGGCCAGGTTTTGAACCTCATCAAACTAAAAGTGCAGCTTATACATGTGAATGATCATGATTCACATCAATCAAAAATGGCCAATCTAAGTTGCCTAGGCGTGAAATGAATCGGAACTCGGATCATCAATGGTTTCTACTGATAGAAAAAAAAATGGCATTGCTGTCTAGTATAAATTCGTATTTTATAAAACATATATAATTCATTTGCTTCGTTAAAGTAATATCTGTTTACCGCCTTATAATTTTTTTTTTCACTGCAATAAGAAACGGCCTTCACATAGACGCATTTTATGGAGTTTGTTGAGCATTTACGCTTTCTTTTTTGCATTCATACCAGTAGTCAAAAGTGCTAGTCGACACGGCAGACATCTAAAAGGCCTAGTTGGGGACTAGTTGGCCTAGTCGGAACCCTAACAAAAAAAATTAAGAAAATCAAAAAATTGTAATAATATATATTTGTAATCTATAAATGCACACATATAGACGCACACACATATATATGGCAAAAAGAAAAGACAAGTTTAAGCCTAGGCAGGGACTAGTCCAACTAATCTGGACCTTTTAAGTACAGAGTGCTTAAGTGCCTTGGAAGAGGCGCTGACCCCATGCCTAGGGCGATTTTGACTACATAGATACCATTATCGGCTGCCTCGGCTTGGGAAGCAGATCAGGTCATGCTGAAAATGAGCATTTTTGCTCATGCGGACATCGTGGCCGTCTGTTTGCATTTTGGATGAATGCCACGTGGTTTTGTTGACTTTTGAGCATTTTAAAATGCAAATCGGATGGCCACGATGTCAGCATGAGCAAAAACGCTCATTTTCAGCATGACCTGATCTGCTTCCCTCGGCATGGTCACAGAGGCAGAAGTAAATAACACCATTTCTATATGAGATGAAAATGGAAAAACAGGGCCAAATCATGAAGAAACTCGACTCAAACGGACATAGTCTGATCCTATAACACTGATTTCGGAAACACCAAATGCTAAATTCTTTCCTGAATGCCCAAGTAGAACACAGATCAAAACCTTACCTAAATTTTGAACTACCAAAATAAAGCGAGAACATCACTCTGGCGAACCGCAATGTAGAATGACAGGTACAATGACATTATTCAGGTAAATAATGAAAAAACTCACGTCAAATTTCTAGAATTTAGTCGATTTTTTCTTTCCTGGAATCCACGTTAGTTTATATACCAAGTCAAATGGATGAATATCGAAACCAATAGGAATTCACTGAATTAACAACAGATCGCATTAAATGAATGGAAAATTGCAGGAACTACGGAATTTGTAAGAAAAAAACGGAAAAATCGGAGTCCGAATGCCCTTACCTCATTGACGAAACTCAGAACTATGCCTGAAATTTTCAACAACAGCGAGGGACTCAAATCAGAAGCAAATTACACAAAATGAGAAAAAGCAATCCATCAATTGTTACAATCGCAAGAGAGAGAGGTTACATTCAGTATCATCAGATTTCGGCGCCATCGATCAGATTGAGTGCTCAGGAAGCAACAGAGACGATGAAGATGAAGACGAAGAAGAAGGGCGTTTTGTATCGACGAATTTCCCTATTTTTTTAAGATCTTTCAAAATTTTCCCTCCTAAAATTAGAGATATTTAAAAACCCTTAGCTATTAAAAAAATAACCAGAATACCACTTCTATGGAAAGGCCGAGGGACGTACGGATATCAACGGGTCGGATCTTATCGAACATCTGACCCGAATCCGAGCCAAATTCGGATCCAATTAATAATGAGATTCATATTCGGTATTGAGCCTTTCATCCTGGTCTGAATCTGATTAAGATTCCATCCAAAAATATATGAATCTGATTATGTGTAAACATGGGATCTTAAGTTAGTTGAATCCAGACTCGGTTTTGTCTGATCCCATCCAACTATTTATGTCAAATCCCATTAAGTCGGAGGTCAGTGATGGGAGGGGACAGCTGCAGGCTTGGGCTTATAAATTAGGCACACATTACGGTTTATGAATATATATATACATATAGAGAGAGAGAACATTCATTCAACATTACCAAAATACATCCAACAGAATATTGGATGAGAGAGACCCATTTGGTGCTAAACCGCGTGTTAAATAGGATTTTTAGGCTTTTTTATTTTATTTTTAAATTTTAACCATACAAATGTCATCTATTTTCTTGATTTTAGAGGGATAAGCTCTTGAAGAGTTTGATTCCAACACATTTATATTTAAAAAATCAACGGTATAACATCTTTGTAAATTTTTGAGACTCCAAACATTAATTTTTTCATCCAAAACACATGACCTTGGTGTGGATTCTTAGTAAATAGACCATGCCCAACACATTTATGAGACCAAAACCTCATAAAAAACATCGGAGAAGCCCGAAAACCCCATTTAGCATGCGGTTTAGCACAACCCATTTTCTTATATATATATATATATATATATATATATATATATATATATATATATATATATATATATATATATATATAGTAAGGGGGTAGGCATTTAATGTATTTTTTGTGCCTACGACGTGGTTACCCAACTTTAAAAAGATTGTTTTTATTTTTTCTAAAATCTGCCACATAGATGTGATCTACATGCTTGATTTTGTGAAAATCGACTTTTGAATCGTCTATTCGAGTTAGGTTTTTGTAATATTAAAAAATCACCGTTTACAATTTCAAAAAATAATCAATGCCTAATTTTATTTTTGTCTAAAAAAAACATGATCCGTATGATTTTCTAGTAAATCGATCATGTAGAACACAACTGTTCGGTAAAATTTAAAAAAAAATTAACATGAAAACCTCCATCCAAGCTCGAGAGGCATGCGGTAGGCACAAAAAGGATTAAGTACCTACCCTTTTTAATATATATATATATATAGAGAGAGAGAGAGAGAGAGAGAGAGAGTATCATCCACTGTTAACGGACTTGCATGACGTGATTGATTCAACGACCAGTGAAAAAATGTGATCTTTTAAATTTTGGATAGCAAAAAATGTTATTTGGAGGTTCAGTAATTTATAAAAATTGTTGGTTGTTGATTTTTGAAACTTATAAAAACCTATGCATTAGCATCAGAATTAAATGTTCCAAGAATGGGCAAAAAATAAAAAAAAAAACACAAAAAAATCAATAAAACATTCATTTGGTAGGTTTGGAAAAGTTTTTCATCGGAGAGGTTTTCAAAATGCTATATATATATATATATATACAATGGATTGTACCTAAAATCTAGTTTGAATATCGCGATGTGAGTTATTTTGGCCAATGTTGTTAGTATGGGTGTGTATAGGCTGGTAAAAAAATTGATACCTTTCATGAATCAGCTAATTTTTAATAAATATAAAATTTACTTAAATTTATTTTTAAATATTACTTTAATGGCTTTAACACGTCATATTCTTATTGACAGATAATATTTAAAAAAAAAATGGTCAAATCAGGATGATTCACTTGAATCTTTGCCCAAACAATCCAGGTCATCATGCTCAATTTAGTACTTGTACTGACAACATTGGTTCTTCCACAATCTAACCTTATAGATGTGCTCAATTTAGTAATAATCAACTTTTGGATAACGTATTTTGGATGAAAAATATATTTTTATGAGAAAAAAATAAATGTCTTCATAGCTGTTGATTTTTTTATCACCCAAAAAACCTCTGTACAGGTCATATTCTTGAGATCCAAAAGCCGGTTTTCACTAAACAAAACATGTAGATCACAACTGTGGTGTTAGATGTGAGAAAAAAGTTCAAAAAATAGTGTTCTGCCCCCACTTGCTAGGTAGATTGCACCTACAATCTACTATAGCAAATCTTAAACTTGTATATATATTATTCCTGTTGAACACGCCTCAAACACATTTTCGACATTGATGTGAATGAATTAGCAGCAGTCTTTAATTATCGAGGCTGATAAAAACAGTTTTTACTAAAAACGGTTCTTCATTTAACGTGTGCCCGCCGCGTGAGCAATCAACGGCAGGGGCGCATCTGACCATATATATTTTATTTATTTATGGACCGACCTGGCCCAGCCCAGCCCGGCCTGACCCAAATGAGCCCACAGGCATAAAGGGCGTGCAGTGTGCCGACCCAAACCATGGCAGCCCGTCAATTGACAAGCGGATCTTTGGCCGGGCCACTCACCACCCCTACATTTTTGTAATGGCTAAATCCGACCCGTTTTCATCCCTAGGCATAATCACGCAACCGTGAATGTGGTTGATAGGGCTGGTAAAAGGAACCGAGCCGCTCGTGCTCATCCAAAACTCATTTGTGTTCAGCTCATTTAGCTAATGAGCCGATCACGAGCATACCTTACAGAGAAAAGTACGAACACAAATGAGTTCTCTGTAAGGTATGCTCGTGATCAACCTCTAGGGCTGAATGGTCAGTGTTTGGTTCGTTCAGCTCGTTTACCAGCCCTAGAGGTTGATAAAACAAACGCCCTTTCAAGATACGGGTCGGGTAACCATTTTGCTAGATCGATTTTTAAGGGTACGAGTATGACCGCCTGAATGACAGCACTTACAGGAAATGGGTCGGGTCAGGTGTGTATGTACGACGCAGTGGCTCAATAGACATGGACCAAAAAAATGAAAGTCTAGTCTGGCTGGCTGTTACTAAGTATACAAACGGATCGGATATGACCAGAACATAGGAAATAGTTCCTGTGAAGTAGACTTTGAATCCGGGTCGGAAATTCATGTGATAGCGTAGGATCCAGTAAAAATAGGTTGAAAAGATGTTTTTTACATGTAAAAAGTGTGCACCGACTAGATTTGATCCAAATTCAAACACAGACCCGAAAGAAACTTTCGATCTGAATACGTGCCGAAATCCAAAAACAGTGTGGTGTCTGGACAAATCTTATCCAATCCGATTACACATTTGAATTCTATTGAAGGTTTAGTGTGCCTTGTTGGAATTAATATAATATTTATCGAATTAGAAATAATAACGCAACACGTGAGCAGCACGGCATTATTACTCGCTTTCTTTATAGCTCTCTATTTTTATTGTTATTTATTTCCCATGGTTTTCTTAACAATCTACTGCATACGTTTGCTTGAAAAAAATAAACATTACTTAACGTATTTTTTTTTCAATTAAAATACTAAATGAACATTTTCAAGTTATAAGTGACCCGCCCCAAGGGGGTTGGCTTAATGGAGTGGGTCCTTTGCTGCTAGACAGTCTGACAAGGTTAGATTCTCATTGAGGTCGACCTTATGCGGAAGCCAACGAGTAACATAGGCTATTGGGAAATGGATCCTAGCCTTCGAGTTTTATGCTGCTGGCACGGCAGACGTAGATATGGCAGGTTGAGCCAGCGCGATCGAGTCTTCATGCCGGGTGCAGTTTCTTTGGGTTATAAATTCGAAAAAAAGTGACCCCGTTCTCAATGACATTTCCTCGCCATCTAAAAAACGTAAATAAATAACATGTGCTCATGCCCTGATTCCTAAGATCATATATTCATATCTTATGTCCATACCGCATCCATATCCATAAGACATAGGTAAAGAGCAGAATCGATTCTTAGACCCGATATTGGCTCGGGTTGGACCAGCTTGAGAGAGAAAAGCCCCAATTACATTGTCTTTTCCTTCTTCAAATAAGACTATACTATGTCTCCTCCCAACTAATTATACGTAAGCATTGCGAATCCACGGATGGCCAAACAATCCGAAAGAGGCACCCATCCTGGCTTGCAAACAGGTCAAGCTAGACCCAATAGTGGTTCCGACTTTTGAATAATGGGTTCCGTTCCAGGTCTGGTTAGAAAATAAGATCCCATAGTACTGGATCCAGCGAGAACAGATAAATAACACTGAGTTTTCAAGTGGAAATGATACAGTGGTTGGGTTTGACCCTTTTTCGACCTAAACCCAACCATACATGATCATTCAATTCTGATCTGCATTGAAGTAGACCTGATGTTATCTGTTCTGGGTTCAACCCAGATTCAAATATCTGCTTGACAGTTCGGAAAACATGGTTGGATCTGGATTGGACCCTAGCCAAACGCCAATCTATTTTCTTCCCAAATGTCATTCAATGGTGGCATGAGCAAAAAATATGCAACTCGGGCAAACTCGGCATCGAGAGCGCCCATTTTCTTCGACACTCAAACTTGGAAAAATCATGTTGTTCCATGCAAATCAGATGTTTTTGTGAAAGTTTTAGCCATACCAAACGAGATCCTATGACCTCTTAACTCATTCTCCTATCAAGGCATCGTAGCACTTTGACTAGTGCCCACATTTTGCTGCCATGGAGCCATCGAATGAAGCCATGTGATTATCCTTGATGACATAGGAAATGAGTTGAGAGAGCTCTTTATGTGAAGAGTTTAATTTTTTTTTGAAGTGTAAGTTGAGAAATCTCAGATCCTAATTCCAGCTTTAATGTTGTGTCAGTGATAATTTTCCCAACGTAGAGTTCAATCCTAATGCATGAAAGACCCATGCTCCGCTTAATGCTCCGCTTGGTTAGTAGTTGTCAGTGCACGTCTCCTAGTGGTAGGATGTTGCAGGTTCAAAACTCAGTGGTACGTTGAATAACTGGTGGGGGTCAGCCAAACCCCAGCTTGCCTTTTAAAAAAAAAACTAATGCGTGAAAAGGTTTCATCAATTTATCAAAAAAATATAATGATCAGGCTTCAAAACCCTTTTTCCCCTTGGAACAATGTTTCACACCCCAAAAATAAAGGTGTGGGAGCGTGATCTTGTATCATTATATACTGGATTGAAGGGCGACTGCGTACCCGGGTCACTAACAGAGACTGGTAGGTAAGCTGGCAGGAGCAGTTAGTGCACATCACCATGTGTTGAGACGTTGCAAGTTCAAATCTCAATGGTATATAGGTGTATAACTGATAAGGGTTGGGCTAACTCCAGCTTTCTCTGTCAAAAAAAAAGTTGTTCCACACTCCAACTGCTCAATCACAGAATTCCATCTCAAACAAAGATCAGATGAGCTATTAACGGCCCAAACCGATAATCTTCGAATGGCAGAAAACTGGTGTAGCCGGAGTGCCCAGCCTTCCTTCTATCAATCACATAACTCGTTTTCACTATCTTTCAATATTTTACTTTCTTTAAATGGGTTTTTGAGGCAGTGTTCGGTTATCCAACCTGAAATTATTGCAAATTTCTTACAAAATGAATTCACAAATTTCCGGAGGCTAATAGAAAGAGACATTGCACTTTTCCCGTAGCAACTCACAGATTCCCTCAATAATTTTAGACAAACATAGTTCAGAATTTTCAGTTATTCTGTTTGTGCAGAGATAGCACGCACTCAGTCTAGGAGAACAGCTCCATTCCAAAGCACTAGAGTGATGATGTATATTCCCACAAGAAGAGCTTGGTCTGCTTACCAAAGAGAAATCCTCTCTCTCTAGGAACACACGACGGACAGTGCAGAGACTTTATTAATAGCATAATCAGCACCTAGCACCTTAACGTTCGAAGTAATAGCCAAAAGCAAAAGGGGAAAAAAAGGCATATTAACAAAATTTGGTCGTCCATTACATCATGTCATGCTCCAATATATGGAATATACAAGCTAATAAAGTTAGACCAGATTAAATACTTAAACCACTAAAACCACATAATCGTGGGTAGAAAACAGAGCTGATAATTATACATAAAAAACACAAAACACTTCTGGACACTAGGGGTGGGAAATGAGCTGGATTTGGGTCAAGGTTTTAGGCAGACTGGTTAGCAACCGAGCTTAGCGGGGCTTGGGTCGGCCCACAGGCTAGCAACCTGATAGGCCTGAGCTAACTAATTAATTTTTTAGAAGTTGGTTGCATAACTTGATAAATATTACTATTTACCTAATTAGTTGCATTGATTATATGAAAAATAGAAAAATAATTAGATGAGTGTATTGATCTTTCATTTAATTCATGATTTTTTATATTATAGGAATTGATTTATTAACTTTATTAAAAAAAAAAACCTACAAATGGGGTCAGGCTGAAATGACCCACTGAAGATTGGCCCATTGGGCCAATGGGTGGCGTCATGAGCTGCTCTTCAAACCCAAGCCCGTCAAGAAGCAGGCTAAAACCCGGCCCATTAACAAATGGGCCAGGCCATCTCCGAGCCAGGCCATACTTAAAACCCAAGTTAGAAGACAAAAACTAGATTGATGTGCTCAACTAGTTAATATATACAAAATTAAAATAGCTGGAGAATATCTAAACAGGCACACTCATGTGGATCATTTTTAGGAGATTACATGCCTAAAGCATCAATAATAATACATGTTAGCCCTTAAGTGGCAAGTAGTTTTGCTCATGGCAGCAAACGCTTGTGAGGTCAAGATAAGTGTAGCCAGGCACAAAAAGCCAACATCATCTTCCTATGGCAGAGAAGCGTTGAACCATAACATGGAACCATACTGTACACGAGTGTGAATGGGAGTGGCTGCTACACTATGTTTTTATAATTTTCTTCAGTCACAGCTGCTCTGAATAAATAATTTTACCGCAAGCTTCTAAATTTAAACACCGAACCTGATTTCTACAACATAGCGCATCCATGGAATGCAAGAGCCATATTTGCATGAAAAGAACAAGCACCTGGAGCAAATCACAACTTTTGAATGGAAGTGAAAGAGCTATTTGTACAGACCTTATAAGAAGAGCATTGCCAGACCCCTCTTCCGGCTCGATCTTCTTTTCCTTCTGATGATTCCTTGCCTGGTTTTCAAAATAACAAGTTGCACAACCACTACTCAAAAAGAGAATGAACAGTGTCATGTTACTATGGCCTAGACCAGTGACCAATGATCAAACTGAATGTTAACTGCACTGTCTATGCTGCCACTGTGGCACTGTAGCTTGATAATAGACCGGACCAGATTCATGAGTAGCAAACAATCTTACATTCAACATGTATATATGGACTACATTTCACATGGACTACAGATGCTCAAATTCTTCTTGATTCATGACTGGTATTCTTTCAATAGTGGCTGATCCTATTACATCCAAAACAGAACAGAGCAAGACAAACTACACAAACCAAACACAAAAGGAAAGCACTAGATGATCACATACTTGTAACCCCCCAAAGGCAAGGCTGATACAATGCATTAAGTCATAACAAAGCCACGAAACACTATTCAAATCAATGCTAAGCCAATCGTCACAATTACATGCAGGCATGATAATTGGACAACGATACTGGCCGTTCAGATAGCTAGCTGGGAACGCAATAAAACTAGGGGTTGTTTGGTCACGCATCGCGTGGGACGCCGCGCCTGCTAACAACCGTTGGACGAGGATGCACGGGACACCATCCGCTGCGTACTTAATCTAAGCTCAACACCATTCCACCACCCCTGTTACACTGAGAACAGGGATGGGGGAACGCTGTTGAGCAAAAAAATTTGGGCAGAGGGGGAGTCTCTCTCTCTCTCTCTCTCTCTCTCTCTCTCTCTCTCTCTCTCTCTCTCTCTCTCTCCTGTGCAGCGGCCAGGAGAGAAGCCAACGAGGAGCTCTCTCTCTCTCTCTCTCTCTCTCTCTCTCTCTCTCTCTCTCTCTCTCTCTCTCTCTCTCTCTCTCTCTCCGCCTTTCCTTCTTTCCTCCCCTTCTTCAACCATTTTTATATCCCCTTTAAAAAATAGTTCTTCATTCTTCTTCTTAGGGTTTTTTTTTTATTAAATTGTCTTTTGTTAGTTATAGATATGTATGAAGGAGTAGTAACCAATGTCCGCACTTGTGGAGGGGTGACAACCAATTTTCCGATAACGGTTGGGTTACATCAAGGATCTGCTTTAAGCCCTTTCCTATTTGCGATAGTGATGGATGAGCTTACGAGATCAATTCAAGAAAATGTACCGTGGTGTATGTTGTTTGCTGATGATATTGTTTTGATTGATGAGTCTAGAGCTGGGGTTAATGCTAAGTTAGAATTATGGAGACAGACATTGGAAGCTAGAGGTTTTAAGTTGAGTAAGAGTAAGACTGAATATATGAAATGTCGGTTTAGTAAGCAACGAAGTAGGGATGGGAGTGTAGTGAAGCTTGGTGAGCAAGATATACCGGTGAATGATTATTTCAAATACTTGGGATCCATCATTCAAAAGTATGGAGAAATTGATGGAGATGTAAATCATAGGATAAAGGTTGGGTGGATGAAATGGAAAAGTGCTACTGGAGTGCTGTGCGATCGTAGAATGCCATTGCGGTTGAAGGGAAAGTTTTATAGGACGACTATTAGACCCGCTTTACTATATGGTACGGAATGTTGGGCTGCCAAGAGACATCATATTCAAAAAATGAGTGTAGCTGAGATGCAGATGCTTAGATGGATGTGTGGAAATACAATAAAAGATAAGATTCGGAACGAAGAGATACGTAAGAAGGTAGGTGTTGCACCCATTGAAAATAAGATGCGAGAGAATCGTTTACGGTGGTTTGGACATATTCGGCGAAGGCCTAATGATGCTCCAGTTAGAAGGTTGGAGAAATGGGAAAATATATTAGTTAAAAGAGGTCGGGGTAGGCCTAGGAAGACTTGGATGGAGATGATAGGAAAGGATATGAATGCTTTGAACCTCACCGAGGACATGGCGTTGGATAGAAATGATTGGAGGAAAAGGATTCATGTGGAAGACCCAAAATGAATTTCTTTTTTTGGTTCATATCGCTGACCCCAATTGTTTTGGGATGAAGGCGTAGTTGTTGTTGTTGTTGTTGTCTTTTGTTAGTTATGGTTTTTTCTTTGATTTTCATTGATTAGGTTTTATTCCTTTGATTTTAATTGATTATGGGTTTTTTTTATTTTAATTGATTGGGATTTTTTTCTTTGATTTTCATTGATTAGGGCATTGAATCAAATATCTTTAATTAAGGTTTTAGATATTTGATTTGTTTAGGATTTTTTTCCTTTGATTTTCTTTGATTAAAGTTTTGAATCAAATTTTTATATTTAATTTTATTAGTGTTTGAAATAGACTTTTAATATTTAATTTTAGAGTTTATTTATGGTTTGTTTGATTTTATGGTTTAATTTTTTTGAAATTTAGGATTTTTTTGTTTATTGATAATTTAATTTCTTGCATTTTAGAGTTTTAAGATTTATTTATGGTTTTTACATTTATATATAAAAAGTATGAATTCTTATTTTTTTTCAAATTACCCAAAATTTAAACATTTTTTGTACTTGAATCCAGTTTGAGATTCATATTTGGGACTAAAATCCATGCCTTTTTTTATAACCTTTCATAATTAGATCCAATATGACACTGGTTAAACCATTTATATATAAAAAAAATCAATTTTTATTTTTTCTCAAATTACCCAAATTTTAAACATTTTTTAGATCCAATCCAAGATCGATATCAGAAGTTAAAATCCATTATAAACATGTTATAACACTCATATGGTTGGGTGGATTGACACATTATCCATGTGTGCCCATGCTGTCCCCAAGGTGTAAAACAAACATAGGACAGGAACACAACTTCCGTGTAAACATTGAATGAAGTACAACTTCAGATGTTAAAGAACAGTCAAAACCTGTGTTCTGTCTGTTTTCTTCGTTTGTACCGTCCAATCGTGGACAAGCCACCAAACAAGCCCTTAAGGTCTCTATTATTACACAGCAGGAGATATCGGGTTCAGCTCACTGTTGCCATTAGCCATGCAAGAAACAACAAACAGGTTAGATTACATTTTCGAAAGAGAAAAAGATTGCAGGACCAACTCGAAGAGCCAGATGAACATGGCCAGATAGGGATGTCAACGGGTTGGATGTTATCCGACAACCGAGCCAAATTCGTCTCTGATTAATCGGATTCAGTAAAGAAAACAAAATCTGATAAATAATCAGACCCAGATTTAGTATTATGTTTTCTCCATCTGAATCCAATTAGTTAGATCTGGTATCAACCAAATCCAAACAGTTTACATCCTACCTGAAAGTGGCAGCCTGCCAGGTGCCCACCTTCATCTGGATGGAGAGGCCTGCCAGCTTTTTCCCCAATATCTGAATCTTCTTCTTTCCTAAAAAACGCTCTTCTTGTACAAGGACAATCACATAGAGAATATCTGGGTTCCCTTGTCATTCACCGTAACACTACCCGACCATAAATTAATGAAGGGCACAATGATCTTTCCCTCTTTGGGTCTTTCCCAACCAGTGACACAATCTTATTTCTTGTCAGCAAAGCAATGCTTCTTGAAATGGAGAGAAGAGGCACTCCCATGTGTACTCATGTCAATTCAGATGCACAAATTTTTGCTCCACTTAATCAAGTATAATGGTTTATTAAGCTTTCAAATAAAGCCTACATGGACATTAAGTAAATAAACTCTTAAGTTTTCCCTTGGGCAAGATGAACTCCCACAGCCATTTCCTTGGAACTCAGTGCCAAGTAGAAACCAAACCTAACAGTCTACATTCTTGCCTATTGAAATTGATTCATCAAAGAAACACATAGGAACAAAAACATCATTTACAGGATTGCCCACAACATAACGTGAATACACAAAAATACTGAAGGGATGACAAAGTCCCTTAGCACGTCTCCACAAACTCCTATTTTTCTGAAATACCCATCCTGATTAATAGCTATATCTCAAGGATTGATGTACCTATTTTTCAGAAAGCATTTTATGCACGACATATACTATATAGAAGACCCTAATTTAGCAATGACTGAGAAACAGAACTACTGCTAGTCATCAGTCAAGTTGAACTCAGAAATATTGCTTGCCACACGAAATTACCCAACATCAAGCCATTTTCAACACCACAGGTAAATGAAGCAGAAGCAAATGGAAACCCTTTGGAATCACTTCGGAGATATAGAGCAAACAACAGAGAATAGAGGAATTGTTTTCACTCCAGTAGTCACTTATTCACTATAAGTAACCAATATTAATTAGTAAAACTGCCTACAAGACATCCAACTGTTAACACACACCAACCAAAAAAATGTACAGCTACAACTTCCAACGGTATGCTTACTGAGTTGCACCATTCTAATCCACATTACGCATCAAACATACTAGAAATTCGTGAGGGAACTCTAACCAACATCAGACGTGCTAGATTCTGTCCAGCAAGAACACTTGTAATCAAGCAATGGAACTGTATTAATAAGTATTTATATGGCGCTTAATGTAACAGTCAAGGATCATCAAAGATTCTCAAACAAGAAACATGCCATCCATGGAGCATATCCTTCATTGAGGCAAACTTTGCCCAACCACATAACATCGTTAAAACAATAATTGGAAAAATCTCAACGAGCATCACGATCAATATGCCCCGTCCAGACAACAATTTTAAGTCCCAATTCTCCAAGATTAAGCATCACCAGAAACATCACACTATCTTTTTCATGGCTTGCAACACTTGATGCTCCTCAATGCCAGAATTCAACTTATTACATGCTTTTGCATTCCTTCAATCTAAGTTCAATCACGCTAGCCAAGTAGCCTTCGACCGGCACCATAAGTTCCTAATCCTTCACGAGTTCTCTGGCTTCAGTAAACAACTTTAGATGAAGTACAGAAATAAGGACTTCATTTCACGGTAATAAGCATCACTCCAGTGATCAAAAGTGAAACCTTTTCCAAGTTCAGCCCAAGCAGACCACTATGAGCAATCATCCCTAATTTTGGGATTAAATCCAAGAAAGCAAGATTGTCCCATGCTCAAATCAACAAACCATGATAAAATACTGGGATGTCTCTGGATGTAATTCACTCCATATTAAAAATATTAATTCAGAGAAATTTCAATCAGTTAAAAGTATTCATGATATTTTTCTGGAATAACTGAACAAAAGGGTGACAAGAGATACAGCTTAAACCCATTCAAAGGAACCCACAGGATGACACTTAGGGTCAACAACTTCCAGTCACTCACAAGTGTCACAGCATCCTCAAGAAGGATTACAATAAAAACCTCACAGGGCATGTACCGCATTTATAACACCAGATAATATGGGCACTATATACATTAAAATCTTATAGTCCATCAATCATACTGCCTAGACACATGGATGAGATTGTCAAGATCCACAATACTGGACAATTAAATCAGACAATCCAAAGCACGTTTATCATCTCAGGCATTCACATTTGTAAGGTACAATATACCTTTTTTTTTTAATGAAAGGTACAATATACCTAATAATGCAAGGACCTGAATGACATACTACTACAACTTTTAAAGTAGCAAAGCAAAACCACAACTAGGTTCCAATTTAGACTCTTCACACATACAAAGAAAACCTTGAGAACTTAAATACGAAGACATGATACTAATGGTAAATGGGTGTTGCATTTGATTTTAAGGTGATCATCCAAAGCCAACCAAACTAAATGTCATATTACCTGAAGCCCACTGTCACTGGGACCAAATCGATTGAAGCCAGCCTACATGCAATGCACAAGGACTGGACATTGGATTAGAGAAGTTAGGTTTAACCATGTAAGGTCACTACCAATGAATTCTGACCATGCAAACTGCTGGTTTGACTGGTCCAATGGGATATGCTTTTGAAACCATCTGTGAATGGAAAAGAGAAGCAAAGGGTCCGTTAGGAAATTCAATGAAATAATCGAGTAAGGACTACTTGGCTTTAGGAGTGAAACAAAAATACCTTTACAACATGTCCTGAGCAAGGCAATAGATGAATAATATAAGGTTTCAGATACAGTGTTGTGAGAGGTGAACACCTCACACATTTTTTTGTCAGTGTCTAAATTCATTTATGAGTAGAAAATGGAAGTCTTTTTCCATCTGTGAATCTCCAAAGAAATATAAAACAGATCATTGAATTTAGTTCTGTCGTTTATTAGTAGTTCTTATTTAAAATTTTCATTATTTTATTAATATTATATATTTTATTATTTTGATCATGAAGCTTACGCTCCAACGCCTCAAGGCTTACGCCTCGCTTCATAACAGGCTCAACGCCTCGCTTCATAACATCTCAATTAACAACCTTGTTCAGATGTTACAAGCCCACATTTTGGAGAAGAAAGAAGAGCCCTCCCACTTCTTCGCAGGCCTATATAATCAAACTCTTGGGACTTTGCATTTACCACACATATAACAACACAAGATTTATTCAAACCATCTACAAGAAAACTAAAATCATCATTTAGGAACAGGTGCATAACAAAACACTGGCATAGTTTTACTCTTGGAATGAATAATGGGAGTGTTAAAAAATGTAAGTATATATATATATATAACTAGAGTTAGGATAGGATTAGTTTACTTTTTTTCTAGTTTTATTTTTCCATTTTTTTTGGTTGAGGACTAGTCAACATCAGTTGACCAGTCATCCTAGAGGGCCGTTGGTCCAACGACTCTCTCTTGAGCCCCCTCACTCGTGTATAAATATGGGGTAAAACCTCACTATCTTGTATGCTTCTTGCATGGTCTTGATAAATAAAATATTATTTCTTATTTCTAATATTTGCCCCATTAGTGGGTATTAGTGTGTGAGCCCATTTTGTGGCTTGTGAATGTTCTTTTGGTTATTTGGTGGCATATCTCTTAGAGGACCTTGTTTTTTTTCATGGTATCAGAGCTTGAAAATCAAGCTAATTTTTTGGTGCATTGAGAAGTGTCACTCAAGATTTGGAGATAAAGTTCATTTTACAAGTCTATTTAAGTATTCGTGAGATTGTGGTACCCACTTGTAAATGAAATGGTGGTCTTCCACAAAAGCACGAAAAACTCACAATGGGTGTCTATTGGAGACACTACAAGCATAACCCATAAAAGGGTATAAATGGAAGAACACACTAAAATTAATAATATTTTATTTCTCACAAGAAATGCCTAAGAAGCATTGAATTACAAAAGAGAGGGGATCACCCCTATTTATACAAAATGGGAGAGATGGAGGAGAGCGCATTTAGATCTCTCCTTAAGAGTCGTTGGACCTAGTCCAACGGCTCTAATTATAGCCATTGGACTAGGTCCAACGACTATAATCTAGTCAAGTCCTAGTTGGGACTTGACTAGTTTATAACATCTAGTTCAAAACGAACTAGATAATAAAATAGAAAATAAAATTAATAAATATATATATGTTACATTTTACATTTTAAAATTCCCCCTCAAACTTACAGTACAATAAGCGAAAGTTTGTTTAAGAGAAAGTGAAATTTGGGAGCAAGGAGAGGTTTGGTGAAGAAGTCTAATAATTGATACTTTGATGTAACATATGGCAGATCAACGGTTCCATGTAGATATTTTTCTCTGATATAATGGCAGTCCATCTCAACATGTTTAGTGCGTTCATAAAATGTTTGGTTGCTTGTATTATAGAGCGCACTCTTGTTGTCACAGCACATATGTGAAGCTTGTGTTGCTTCAACTCCCATGTCGGCAAACAGACATCTGAGCCGAACTACTTCCATGGTCGTGGTTACCATGGCTCGATATTCAGCTTTGGTGGACGAAAGAGAGATTATCTATTGCTTTTTGCACCTCCATGAAATCAAGGATTCACTTATGAAAACACAAAAACCAGTGGTTGAGTGTCTATTATTGGGATCACCTCCCCAGTCAGCATCAGTATATCAATTAAATCTAATGAAAATGAAGCAGACAAGAAAAGGCATAGTGAAAGAGAGGACTTAATGTATCTAACAATATGCAAAATTGCTCCCATGTGAACAAAGGTGGGAAACATGTGAAGTGTGTGTTATGTCTAGTCTAGAAATGGAAAGATAGGAAAGTGCTCCGATAAGTTGTCTTTAAGGAGTGGGATCATCAAGAGGTTCTTCATCATCAATTTTCATTTTAATGTTGACAACTTCTTGTGTGTCAACTTCCTTCTCATCAGTAATTTTAGACCTGGAAACAATATCAAAGGCAAATTTAAATTGAGATATCAAATACCCCCAGGGGAATAAGCAACTTCAATTCCAAAAAATATCTTAATAAACCTAAGTAAGTCATTTCAAAATGAGTTTTAAGAAGAGTTTTGATATTTGCAACTCCATGTTTGTCTCCTCCGGTGACGATCATGTCATCCACATAGAGGATAATAATGCCTGCATCAAAATTCTTAATAAGCAAAACATTAATAGTCAAACAAGATTAAAAACCAATATCAAGCATAATACGACTAAATCTATCATATCAGACTTTTGTTCCCTATTTAAGACCATAAAGAGCTTTTTCTAAATAAAGAGTTTTACCATTAGGGATACTAATACCAGGTGGAGCTTTCATGTATACATCTTCAATTAGATTATCACTGAAAAAAGCATTTTTGACATCCATCTGAAATATGGGTCATTTTCTAATAGAGGCCAAAGCAATTAAAGTTCTGATAGTGGTCATATGAGCAACAAGGGCAAAATTTTCTTCATAATCAATGACGTACTCTTGGGTATAGCCTTTAGCCACTAAACAGGCTTTATACCTTTCAAGAGTTTCATCACTCTTAGTTTTGACTTTGTAAACCCATCGATAGTCTATAGGTTTCTTACCTAGAAGAACATCTTGAATAGTCCAAGTGTTAGCCTTTTATAATGCGTTCAATTCTGTTTTACCCATTCTATATGGTTTTTGGCTTGAGAATAGGATAACGGTTCAACATATGATTACAACAACAACAACTACGCCTTCATCCCAAAACAATTGGGGTCGGCGATATGAACCAAAAAAGAAAATCATTCTGGGTCTTTCACATGAATCCTTTTCCTCCAATCATTTCTATCCAACGCCATGTCCTCGGTGAGGTTCAAAGCTTGTCCACGATTGGACGGTACAAACGAAGAAAACAGACAGAACACAGGTTTTGACTGTTCTTTAACATCTGAAGTTGTACTTCATTCAATGTTTACACGGAAGTTGTGTTCCTGTCCTATGTTTGTTTTACACCTTGGGGACAGCATGGGCACACATGGATAATGTGTCAATCCACCCAACCATATGAGTGTTATAACATGTTTATAATGGATTTTAACTTCTGATATCGATCTTGGATTGGATCTAAAAAATGTTTAAAATTTGGGTAATTTGAGAAAAAATAAAAATTGATTTTTTTTATATATAAATGGTTTAACCAGTGTCATATTGGATCTAATTATGAAAGGTTATAAAAAAAGGCATGGATTTTAGTCCCAAATATGAATCTCAAACTGGATTCAAGTACAAAAAATGTTTAAATTTTGGGTAATTTGAAAAAAAATAAGAATTCATACTTTTTATATATAAATGTAAAAACCATAAATAAATCTTAAAACTCTAAAATGCAAGAAATTAAATTATCAATAAACAAAAAAATCCTAAATTTCAAAAAAATTAAACCATAAAATCAAACAAACCATAAATAAACTCTAAAATTAAATATTAAAAGTCTATTTCAAACACTAATAAAATTAAATATAAAAATTTGATTCAAAACTTTAATCAAAGAAAATCAAAGGAAAAAAATCCTAAACAAATCAAATATCTAAAACCTTAATTAAAGATATTTGATTCAATGCCCTAATCAATGAAAATCAAAGAAAAAAATCCCAATCAATTAAAATAAAAAAAACCCATAATCAATTAAAATCAAAGGAATAAAACCTAATCAATGAAAATCAAAGAAAAAACCATAACTAACAAAAGACAACAACAACAACAACAACTACGCCTTCATCCCAAAACAATTGGGGTCAGCGATATGAACCAAAAAAGAAATTCATTTTGGGTCTTCCACATGAATCCTTCTCCTCCAATCATTTCTATCCAATGCCATGTCCTCGGTGAGGTTCAAAGCATTCATATCCTTTCCTATCACCTCCATTCATGTCTTCCTAGGCCTACCCCGACCTCTTTTAACTAATATATTTTCCCATTTCTCCATCCTTCTTACTGGAGCATCATTAGGCCTTCGCCGAATATGTCCAAACCACCGTAAACGATTCTCTCTCATCTTATTTTCAATGGGTGCAACGCCTACCTTCTTACGTCTCTCCTCGTTCCGAATCTTATCTTTTATTGTATTTCCACACATCCATCTCAGCATACGCATCTCAGCTACACTCATTTTTTGAATATGATGTCTCTTGGCAGCCCAACATTTCGTACCATATAGTAAAGCGGGCCTAATAGTCGTCCTATAAAACTTTCCCTTCAACCGCAATGGCATTCTACGATCGCACAACACTTCAGTTGCACTTTTCCATTTCATCCACCCAACCTGTATCCTATGATTTACATCTCCATCAATTTCTCCATACTTTTGAATGATAGATCCCAAATATTTGAAACAATCATCCACCGGTATTTCTTGCTCACCAAGCTTCACTACACTCCCATCACTACTTCGTTGCTTACTAAACCGACATTCCATATATTTTGTCTTACTCTTACTCAACTTAAAACCTCTTGCTTCCAATGTCTGTCTCCATAATTCTAACTTAGCATTAACCTCAACTCTAGACTCATCAATCAAAACAATATCATCAACAAACAACATTTCATGTTGTAAGTCACCCACTCACAGCACCCACCGTACCCACCACACTTTCTGCTAAATCTCATTCACCTCAACATACTGCCATTTCTGCACATAGCACCTGTATATAATTTTGAAGCCTTTGTTAAGATACAGAGTGCCCTGTAACTGGGCATATCATTCATTCAAATACATAACTTAGGTCCAGCTGGATTTCAAATATTGCATTGCACCTGTATTTCTTGTTTTGCCTTTTATTTCCTGTTTTGCATTTCACTCTCAACGTATTCATAAGTTTATCTACTGTTTATACTTTCTCATTCATAAGTGCATCATTGAACCATCTACCACATATGTCATCCACCTGCATATTCTGCAAAAAGGCACTGTCCATCTCTTGTCATCACTGAACACCACCCAAACTCCACTAAAGTGCTACTACATGCCCAGCACCACAAAGCTAACACTCTATTACATCTACAGAGCACATACACGTCATGCATACACCCTTGCATCCCCAGCACTTATCCCACAAACACCCCCAGGTTTCCTGCAACATCCACATTCACTGCTAACACAATGCAAGTATTATTATCCTTCTCCTCTATGTGGATGATATGATCATCACAGGAGGTGACAAACATGGAGTTGAATACAGTAAAAGACTTCTCAAAATACATTTTGACATGACTTATTTGGGATTTTTAAAGTATTTTCTTGGTATAGAAGTTGTTTATTCTTCTAGAGGTTATTTACTAACCCAATCTAACTTTGTTTTAGATATTGTCGTCAAGTCTGGCATTTCAGATGATAAGAGGGTTGACACTTCCAAAATTGTAAATGTCAAAAAGAAGATTGATGATGAGAAACCACTTGAAAATCTAACACCATACAGACAACTTATCGAAACTCTGTCATATCTCTCGATTACGAGACCTGACACTGTGCATACATTTCACACAGCGAGCCAGTTTCAGCATGCTCCCACTATTGTCCATATGAGAGCAGTTTTGCATTTTATTAGATATATCATAACTTTTATTTTTCAAGGACTTTTCTTGTCTACTTCATCATTAGATTTAATTGCTTATATTGATGCCCTGGAGAGGTGATCCAAATAATTGACACTCAAATACTGGTTTTTGTGTGTTTTTAGGTGACTCATTGAATTCACGGAGGTGTAAGAAGCAGCAAAAAGTTTCGCTCTTCAATTAAAACAGAATACAGTGTCATGGCTACAACCACTATGGAGGTGGTTTGGCTGAGGAGATTGATGGCTGACATGGGTGATTAGAATAAAGCAGCATCACAATTGTGTTGTGACAACAAAAGTGTCATTTACATTACCAGCAACCGGACCTTCATTGAACGAACCAAACACATTGAGATGGACCGTCACTATGTACAAGAGGAATATCTATATTGCTCTATCAATCTTTCTCATATTACTTCAGAATATCAATTGGCGGATTTCTTCACCAAACCTCTCGTTGCTCCTAAATTTTACTTTCTCTTACACAAACTCTCAGTTGTCCAACCGTAAGTTTGAGGGAAACTGTTAAAAAATGTAAATATAAATGTTTATATATATATATATATAAATGTGTAAATAGATATTAACTAAAGTCATGATAGGATTAGTTTTTTTCTAGTTTTATTTTTCCTTTCTTTTTGGTTAAGAGAGGACTAGTCAACATTATTTGACTAGTCAACCTAGAGGGTCATTGGGGTCCCAACGGCTCTAATTAGAGTCGTTGGACCCCCAACAACTCTCTCTTGAGCCCCCTCTCTCATGTGTATAAATATGGGGTAAAACCTCTCTATCTTGTATGCTTCTTGCTTGGCCTTGACCAATAAAATATTTTTTTTAATGTTAGCCACAATAGTGGATATTTGTGTGTGAGCTCATTTTGTAGCTTGTGATTGTTCTTTTGGTTCTTTGGTGGAACTCTTTGAGTGTCCAGTTTGTTGTTTTGGTGAATATCTCTTGGAGGACCCTGTTTCCATTCAGGGAGATAAATAACAATAAATAGCTTGAAAATCTCTGAAGAATTTAGTTTTCACTTTCTCATTCCAAGTATTAAGAAGACCGAGAGAATATATATACCACATTAAAGTTAGGAAAGCAAGCCTTTCAAAGCCACCAAAATTCTTTGAGGTGACTCTTCCAATTAAACTTTCTTCCACAATGACCTTCCAACATCATTCATATGATATACAAACTTTCGTACAAAACACAATGTCATCCACATGTATACACCAATTAGATACACACCCTAACACTAATCAACATCGAGCCAACCTAACTCCTCAAAACAAATTTCTTAAGCAAAATTCATCAATATGTGCCCTTCATGCCAAATTTAATATGTAAACCCCAAGACCAAGTAAAACAAGAAATTTTAGTTTAGGGTAGCAAACCCCTATGAAAGCACATAACAATCCAAACATGTTATTCACTTACAAGAGTGGAGGAAAATGACGACTCTGATAAGAAAATCATGTTGCCCATGAGTAGACAAGGAAAGCAAGCAAAAGTTCTCTTTCCAAGTACTAGCAAAGTCGGTCCAAAAAGCTTCACAAAAGGCAGAAGCAAAGCATATAAGTAGAGAACCAAGCGAGTGAAGCAAAATAACCCCATGAGACTTGGAAGTGAGGAGCAAGACTTTGTACATATCATCATCTATGAATCCTCTTTTGCCAATGACTCCTACTTATGGCATAGCAAGCAAATGAGTCTGGAGGTAACAAACTACTCAAATGCGGGTGCGAAAAAGAACCATTGTTACATAGTATATATGTATGGGTTAATATTTGGTATTAATGAAGGCATGGAACGATTGAGTATAATCACTTTATTTTCATATTTTCTAGATGTTCTTTGTAGATCAAACCTTATGGATATGATCTATAATGTTTGTTTAGTAGAAGTTGAGTTTTGAATCATGTGGTCGTAATGAATAAGAAGGCTTTTTAAGGGCTTCAAAATCAATGGCCCATGATACACTAAAATTTCAAACCTCAAAAAATCATATTTTTAAATTGAAATAACATGATATGTGGTTCGATCCTTAGCAAACAAACCATGCTGAAAAAATCTACGTGGTCATATTGAGACAATAGAGCTTGAACCTAAGTTTTTCAGCTCAATAGTTTTGTGTGTTTAATAGCACCAAATGTTAACCCTATATATACAGAGTAATGGGTCCGTGCTAAACCCATTTGGTGTTAAACCGCGTGCTAAATAGGTATTTCAGGTTTGTTTGTTTTTTAATTCTGACCCATTTGGCTCCAAACATCACTTTTTTCATCGAAAACACATGATTCAGGTGCGGATTCTTAGTAAATCGACCATGCCCAACACATTTAATGGGCCGAAATCGCATAAAAAGCACCGGAGAAGCTGAAAAACCCATTTAGCACGTGGTTTAGCATAGACCCATTACTATATATATATATATATATATATATATATATACATATACATATATATATATCAGAAAAGAAAGAAGCAAAATATAATACAAACAGTGTTAAATCAAATAAAAAATGTGTATCCATTTCTATTTGACATTAAACATTGATAATTTACATGGCATAGATATGTCACACGTAGGACACTTTGTGACCAAAGGCATCTAAACGTATCCTAAACTAGATACTTTGTATCCAAGGCATTTACGAGTATCTTATTTGGAAACTTCATGTCCAAGACACTAGAATCTCCATCTCCAAGGCACCGAAATAGAGTTTTAAGTAACACTTTGTGTCAATGAGACACCAAAAAGTGTCCTAAACTGGATATTTTGTGCCCAAGGTATTGCACACTTTGCATCAAAGTTTCAAACATTATGTTATAAAGTGGACACTTCATGACCAAGTGTCGGGCATCACTTGTCATGAATTGGCCACTTTGAGTCCAAGTGTCAAACCCGTGTGTCCAAGGTGTGTCCACCTTGTCTGTGTCCGACACCGACACTTTGAGTGCCTAGAAGTGTCCATGTAACATAGGGTCAAAGCTAGAGAGAACAAAGTGAGCATTCAATAGCAAGCATTTCTTTAGAAAGGATATCTTTGTCAAATTTGATAATTGTGTTAAGATTGTGTAGCGAATATATATATACTGCCGGTCCCAAGCCCGGATAAAGGAGGAGGGTTGCGGCAGGCCAGTGACAGCTAGCATAAAAACTTAGTCATACCCTATGAATATGAACCAATATGAGAATTTTGTTGGGGCATTCCCTACTGAGCAACGCGTTGTACTCTATAGGCCCGGAAGCAGTGATAAATGGGCAAGGGTTGCTAGGTCGTCGCCCGGAAGCGACGCGTCACACCGGCGCCCGGGTGTGGTGTCAAATAGGCAAGGGTTCCCTCACTTTGTTGGACGGGTGGGGGTAAAGAAGTTAGTCCAAGACCATAGAATTAGGTTAGCCACTTGGAACATAGGGTCTTTAACTGGTAAGTTGGTAGAGTTAGTAGATGTTACGTGTAGGAGAAAGATTGATATTTTATGTCTACAAGAGACCAAATGGGTAGGTGAGAAGGCAAAAGTGATAGAACCTCGGGGATATAAGATTTGGTATACAGGAATAAATATGTTAAAATGTAAAACTGTACATATATGTATATATAATAATATTATATTATTATATATATATATAAATACATTTTTAATTTCTTTCTTTTATGTATTTTTTTTCCTTTATTTTTATTTTTTGTCTTTATGTCATCTAGTTCAGTTTGAACTAGAATGACTGTTGCTAGTCAAGTCCTGTCCAGACTTGACTAGCAATAGAGTTGTTGGACTGACAGAGTCCAACAGCTCTTAATAGAGCTGTTGCACTGACACATTCCAACAGCTCTAAATAGAGCTGTTGGACTGTGCCCAACAGCTCTATTGAGTCCTCTTTCAGCTGTGTATATAAAGGGGTGCAGCCCCTCTTGTATTTTACTCCAATGCTTCTTAAGCAATTGGTTTTTCATATCAATAAAGAATACATTTTTATTTTTATTTTGTTTCCAGTTATACCCTTTTTAAGGGTTATGCTTTAGTGTCATTCTTGACACTTGCTCTTGTTAATCAAAGCTCGTGTTTCGAAGATCCCCATTTCATTTCATGGTATCAGAGCCGCGGAAGTACTAAATCTTGAGGAAAAGCTGCCTCGGTTTCCGTGCCCGTTTGCAAAAGTGTTCGCCACTTGAATAGAAGTGTTTTATCACTTCATTGGAGAAGATTTCACATCTTGTTGTATTGTTTTTTTTTTCTTTCTTTCTCATTTTCCTTCTTGTTTCTCTTCTATCCCTATTCTTTCTCTCCTTGTAATCGATGGATGACAATGATAAAGTCACCATCATGCCTATGAAACTAAGCGATACGAACTATGTAACATGGGCTTCAATCATGAAGCACCATATATGGGGAAAAGGCTTATGGGGGATTGTGGATGGTTCCGATTCGGAACCTAAGCTATCTCTTACTAAAAAGGAGGGAGATAAAGACGTCCCTCTATCGGAAGAAGAGAAAATCAAGGCTATTGCCTCATACGAGAAGAAATGGAAAGAATGAAGAATATCTCATGCGAAGATAATGTCATGGCTTATCAATAGCGTTGACATTAAAAAATGCTCAAGTCTTGCCAAATTTGATCATGCCGATAAGGCATGGGAATACCTTAAGAATATGTATTCCCTTAAAGATATTGCACACGTGTGCAACCTCCAAGAAAAAGTTCGAATGATGACACAAGGAGACAAAACTATTCGTGAATATTACAATGGGTTGTCCGAACTTTGGGAAGAACTTTCCCTTTTAGAACCAAAGTGGCATTGTGCCGAAGACATCGAGCTTCGTCAGAAACAACTCGATGTTGAACATTTTTACCAGTTTATCACTGGATTAAGGCCGGAATTTGAAACCACTAAATCGGCCCTACTTCACCGGGGAAAAATTCCTTCTATTGTTGAAACTATTGAAGAGTTAACAATGGAAGAAAATCGTCTCCGGAAAGGTTCTTTAAAAATTGAAGATGATTCCGTTTTAGCCGTGTCTAGACCAGGGAATCATGTTCGATCATATAGGCCTCCTCACTTTAACCGACAAAATGGTGACTATGATAAGAAGAAAGTTATTTGTCATCACTGTCATGAACCGGGACACTACAGGCCACAATGTCCCAAACTTAAGGAGCTGAGAGAAAAAAGAGCTGCAATTGCTGGATCGGAGCCTAAAGATCAGGATGCACCAGTTTCCCTGGCCCAACTAATGGAGATCCTTCAGCCTCTCATCAAAGGTGCCTCTTCCTCATCTGAAGCTTCAACCGGTGCAGCAGCCTCATCTTTTTCTGATTTAGGTAAAATTTCTTGGCTTCTTGACTCTGGTGCATCTTTTCATATGACCCCAAATAATCAAAGTCTATCCAAATGTGTTAAAAATAAAACAAGTGTGTCAAAGGTCTTTACTGCTGATGGGACTTCTCTTGAAATAGAAGGAATAGGAGATTTTGAAAAAATTTATAAAACAAAAAAATTTTTTATTCCAGAAATTAGACATGTTCCCAAATTAAATTTAAATCTTTTATCTGTATCTCAAATTTCTGATTATGGGTGTAATATTTCTTTTTCTTCTCATGGTTGTTGGGTACAGGATCGCCAGTCAGGCAAGCTGATTGGGGAAGGCCATAGAGAAGGAGGACTCTATTACATGGATTTTTTGGAAATGCCGAAGAAAGCTTTTTGTTATAATATTCAAAAAATAGAGTTGGAACTGTGGCATAAGAGACTTGGTCACCCACATATAGCCAAAATCCAACATTTTCCAAATCTAGGGAAATTTTGTAACTCTGAATCATTTGATTGTAAAGATTGTATTCTCGACAAAATGAAAAGATTACCATTTCAGAACAGAACCTTTTTCTCTTCAAGACCACTTGAATTAATACACTCGGATGTTTGGGGTCCTGCACCAGTAATTTCTAAAGGAGGATTTGTTTACTATGTTATTTTTGTCGATGATTTCTCCCGACATACGTGGATGTACTTTCTCAAACATAAGTCTGAAGTATTTTCATACTTTCAAACTTTTCATAATATGGTTAAAAACAAATTTCAAAATGATATTACTATTTTTCGCACAGATTCAGGGGGAGAGTTTTTATCAACAGATTTTCAAAATTATCTTAAATTGCATAGCATCACACATCAAAGATCTTGTCCTTATACACCTCAACAAAATGGACTGACAGAACGAAAACATCGCCATATTATAGAAACCACTAGAACTTTATTAATAGCAAATCAAGTCCCTAAAGACTTTTGGGCAGAAGCTGCCTTAACTGCCACCTATCTCATTAATAGGATGTCATCTTCTTCGTTACAAAATATCACTCCCATTGAAAAACTTATGAACATTTCTCCAGACTACTCTAGATTAAGAATATTTGGGTGCAAATGTTTCATATTTACTGACAAAAATGATAAACTTTCCCCTCGTGCGATTCCCTGTGCCTTTTTAGGATATGCTGAAAACCAGAAAGGTTATAGATGTTTTGACTTCAAAAATAATAAACTATATGTGTCTAGAAATGTTTCCTTTCTTGAAAAGGAGAGCTTCTTTGATTTTAGAAAATTAAAAGACGTCACTGAGTACTCCTTTTTGCTAGATCTAACATCAACATCTGATGAATATGACCTTGATTGTAACTTTGATGATGATCAAAGAATTATTGATCTTAATGTTGAAAATGAAGAAGTTCATAGAGATACTAGTATTCAATATTCCAGGCGACAAGAGTCTAATACTCCATGTGCACTTGAGAAATATTCTAACATTCCAACTAGACAATCATCCCGAATCTCGAGGCCTCCAGAAAAGTTTGTATCATACGAGTCTTTCTCACCCACATATAGGGCAGTTATTGCATTAATTCACTCATATGAAGAACCATCCACATATTTTCAAGCAAAAAATGATATCAAATGGATAGAAGCCATGAAAGTTGAATTAGATGCACTTGAAAAGGCTTCTACATGGAATATTCAAGATCTTCCTCCAGGGAAGAAAACTATAGGATGTCGATGGGTTTATAAAATTAAAACCAAGAGTGATGGTACTCTTGAAAGATATAAAGCCCGTTTAGTAGCCAAAGGTTATGCCCAAGAATATGGGATTGATTATGAAGAAACCTTTGCTCCGGTGGCTCGTATGACTACTGTCCGAACCTTAATTGCCTTAGCTTCTATCAAAAAATGGTCTATTTTTCAAATGGATGTCAAAAATGCTTTTTTAAATGGAAAGGTAGTTGAAGAAGTATTTATGGAACCCCCTCCTGGTCTAAGTATTCCTAAGGGTAAAGTCCTTCGCTTAGAAAAAGCTCTTTATGGACTTAAACAAGCACCAAAAGCTTGGTATGATAGGTTTAGTCGTGTTATGATTGATATTGGTTTTCAATTCTGTTTAACTGACACTGCTTTGTTTATTAAGAATTCTGATGCAGGGATCATTGTGCTTCTTCTCTATGTGGATGATATGATCATCACCGGAAGCGATAAACAGGGAGTTGAAACAATCAAAACACTTCTTAAATCTCATTTTGAAATGACTGATTTGGGCTTGTTGAGATATTTTTTAGGCATTGAAGTTGCTTATTCTCCTAGAGGATATTTATTATCTCAGACTAAATTTGCTTTTGATATTGTTTTCAGGTCTGGTATTACTGATGATAAGAAAGTTGACACTCCAGAAGTTGTTAATGTTAAAATGAAGATTGATGATGGAGAACTTCTTGCAGACCCTACTCCTTACAGACAGCTTGTCGGGGCACTTTCCTATCTATCCATTACCAGACCAGATATAGCACATGTTGTTCATACAGCAAGTCAATTTCAACATGCTCCTACTTCTGTTCATATGGGAGCAGTCATGCGTATTATCAGATACATCAAGTCCTCTCTTTCACGAGGACTTTTCTTATCTTCCTCCTCTTCTCTTGATTTAATTGCATATACTGATGCTGATTGGGGAGGTGATCCCAATAACAGACACTCAACCACTGGCTTTTGTGTCTTTTTAGGGGAATCATTAATCTCGTGGAGGTGTAAAAAGCAGCAGAAGGTATCTCTCTCATCCACCGAAGCTGAATACAGAGCCATGGCAACCACGACCATGGAAGTAGTTTGGCTCCGACGACTGCTTGCTGACATGGGAGTTGAAGCAACAAAGGCTTCACAAATGTGTTGTGACAACAAAAGTGCGATCTACATTGCCAGTAACAGAACATTCCACGAACGCACCAAACACATCGAAATGGATTGTCACTACGTCAGAGAGGAATATCTACACGGGATAATTGATCTGCCATATGTCACTTCAGAATATCAGTTAGCAGACCTCTTTACAAAGCCTCTCGCTGCTCCCCGATTTCACTTTCTCTTAGACAAACTTTCGCTCATTGTACCGTAAGTTTGAGGGGGAGTGTTAAAATGTAAAACTGTACATATATGTATATATAATAATATTATATTATATATATAAATACATTTTTAATTTCTTTCTTTTCTGTATTTTTTTTCCTTTATTTTTATTTTTTGTCTTTATGTCATCTAGTTCAGTTTGAACTAGAATGACTGTTGCTAGTCAAGTCCTGTCCAGACTTGACTAGCAATAGAGCTGTTGGACTGACACAGTCCAACAGCTCTTAATAGAGCTGTTGGACTGACACATTCCAACAGCTCTAAATAGAGCTGTTGGACTGTGCCCAACAGCTCTATTGAGTCCTCTTTCAGCTGTGTATATAAAGGGGTGCAGCCCCTCTTGTATTTTACTCCAATGCTTCTTAAGCAATTGGTTTTTCATATCAATAAAGAATACATTTTTATTTTTATTTTGTTTCCAGTTATACCCTTTTTAAGGGTTATGCTTTAGTGTCATTCTTGACACTTGCTCTTGTTAATCAAAGCTCGTGTTTCGAAGATCCCCATTTCATTTCAAAATAGAAATAGGAATGGAGTAGGGATTGCTATGAGTCGTGAGTTTATAGATAATTGAGGTCCGAGGAAGGGTGATAGGATTTTACTTATTAAATTAGTATTAGGTACAGATATTATTAATATTATTAGTGTTTATGCCAGGGTTACCGGAAGTGCCTAGCTAAAAGCGGAAGCGCCTAGCTAAAAGGGAAAGCGCGCTTCGGAAGCGCGAAATGTCGCGCTTCCGAAGCGTGGGGGGAAGCGTCCCCTTTTTTGGGAAGTGCGCTTCCCTTTAATGGGGGACGCACTTCCCTTTAATGGGAAGCGTGGTTCCCATCCTGCTTCCCCTCGCTTCCCCCTCGCTTCTCCTGTTTTTTTTTTTTCAATTTTTTGTATTTTTTATTTTTGTTTTTTTCGCTTCCTAGGTCGCTTCCGAGACGCTTCCTAGGTCGCTTCCGAGACACTTCCCGAATCGCTCCTAAGTGGTCCCACGCTTCCCCGCTTCCTAAAATTTTGAAAGTGCCTCGCTTCCCGCTCCCACTTCCCGTATCGCTTCCCGCTCCCGCTTCCTCAACTGGCAACCATGGTTTATGCACCTCAAGTAGGTTTAGATGATTCCATTAAGCGTCAATTTTGGGAAGATTTAGATGGAGTAGTACAAGGGATATCTTATGGTGAAAAGCTTTTCATCGGTGGTGACCTTAATGGACATGTAGGCATTAGTAGGGATGAATTTGAGAGTATCCATGGAGGCTATGGTATAGGAGAAAGAAAGGAAAGTGGAGAAAGCATTTTAGATTTTTGTTTGTCCTATGATATGATCTTAGCAAACACTTGGTTTAGGAAGAGGGAGTCTCACCTAGTAACATTTAAAAGTGGGGTTAATAGATTTTTTCCTAATTAGAAAGAGAGATAGGGGTTGTTGCATCGATTGTAAGGTTATACCGGGAAAAAGTGTAGCTACATAACATAGAGTCTTAATTTTAGATCTTAGAATTAGACAATGCCGCAAAAGGGATAGACATAGGATAGATCCTAAAATTAAGTGGTGGGCACTGAAAGGATCTAAACAAAGAATGTTTGTAGAACAGGTAGTTAAGAAAGTTGATTGGTGTCTCGAGAAGTATTCAGAATCAATGTGGAATAAGATAGCGGGTGGCATGAGAAAGGTGGCTAAGGAGGTATTGGGTGAGTCTAAAAGCGGTGCACCGCTAGGTAAGGATACATCATGGTGGAACGAGGATGTCAAATTAGTTATTAAGGTTAAAAGAGAGTGTTATAGAAATCTAAGTAAGAGTTGTGATAATGAGAATTTGGAGAAGTAATTGATAGCAAACAAGAAAGCTAACAAAGTAGTCTGAAACGCGAGGGATAAGGTATATAAGGAGGTTTATGACAAGTTGGATACCAAAGAGGGGGAGAAGGATATTTATAGGCTTGCAAATATGAGAGATAGGAAATCGAGGGATCTGGGTATGATTAGATGTATCAAATATGAAACACAAAGGGTTTTAGTCAAAGATGAGGAGATTAAGGAGAGATGGAAAGATTATTTTGATAAGCTATTTAATGGAAATCATGCTCAGGATCTTGGAGACTTGTCCATTCCTTTTCATGAGAGGAATCGTGACTTCATGCGCAAGATTCAAAAGAAAGAAATTGCAGAGGCTTTAAAGAAAATGAAATCAAGAAGGGCAGTTGGCCCAGATGGTATACCTATCGAGGCTTGGAAATGCTTGAGAGAGAAAGGTTTAGAATGGTTGACAAATCTTTTTAACAAGATTTGGCGGACAAATAAGATGCCTAATGAGTGGAGGAAGAGTACTTTGGTGCCTCTATATAAGAATAAGGGTGACATACAAGATTGCACAAATTATCGTGGTATAAAACTCATGAGTCATACTATGAAACTTTGGGAGAGGGTGATTGAGTCTAGGTTGAGGAAGGTTGTCATGATATCAGAGAATCAATTTGGTTTTATGCCTGGAAGATCAATTATGGAAGCTATACATCTTCTTAGGCAACTTATTGAGAGAAATAGAGAGAGGAACAAAGATTTGCATATGGTTTTTATTGATTTGGAGAAGGCATATGATAGATTACCTAGGGACGTTCACTGGTGGACAATGATGAAGAAAGGTGTTTCTCTCAAGTACATTAGTACAATTAAGGATATGTATGAATGAGTAGTAACCAATGTCCGCACTTGTGGAGGGGTGACAACCAATTTTCCCATAACGGTTGGGTTACATCAAGGATTTGTTTTAAGCCCTTTCCTATTTGCTATAGTGATGGATGAGCTTACGAGATCAATTCAAGAAAATGTGTCATGGTGTATGTTGTTTGTTGATGATATTGTTTTGATTGATGAGTCTAGAGTTGGGGTTAATGCTAAGTTAGAATTATGGAGACAGACATTGGAAGCAAGAGGTTTTAAGTTGAGTAAGAGTAAGACAGAGTATATGGAATGTCGGTTTAGTAAACAACGAAGTAGTGATGGGAGTGTAGTGAAGCTTGGTGAGCAAGAAATACCAGTGGATGATTGTTTCAAATATTTGGGATCTATGATTCAAATGTATGGAGAAATTGATAGAGATGTAAATCATAGGATAAAGGTTGGATGGATGAAATGGAAAAGTGCAACTGAAGTGTTGTGCGATCGTAGAATGTCATTGCGGTTGAAGGGAAAGTTTTATAGGACGACTATTAGGCCCGCTTTACTATATGGTATAGAATGTTGGGCTGCCAAGAGACATCATATTCAAAAAATGAGTGTAGCTGAGATGTGTATGCTTAGATGGATGTGTGGAAATACAATAAAAGAAATGGGAAAATATATTAGTTAAAAGAGGTCGGGGTAGGCCTAGGAAGACTTGGATGGCGATGATAGGAAAGGATATGGATGCTTTGAACCTCACCGAGGACATGGCATTGGATAGAAATGATTGGAGGAAAAGGATTCATGTGGAAGACCCAGAATGATTTTCTTTGTTGGTTCATATCGCCGACCCCAATTGTTTTGGGATGAAGGCGTAGTTGTTGTTTGTTTTGTATATATATATATATATGTGTGTGTGTGTGTGTATTTAAATGTATGTAGACGGAAATAGGTATTTCGGTCTTTTCATATTGTAATAGTAATCAGCCTATTAGGGGCTGACTTTGACCTTTTTATTTTTATTATTTTTGTATTTTATTTTTATTTTGGGATTAGATGTCAATGAGACAGCTCCAACTAGCTGTTGGAGCTGCCCACCAGCTAGTTGGGCTACCCGACTCTCCCTCCCGTGTTATAAATAGGGGTTCTCCCCTTGTATCCTTTAATGCTTTCTTAAGCATTTGATAATACAAAAGCATTTATATTTTACTCTCTTGGCCCTTGTGTGGGTGGTGTCGATTGATCCATAAGTGACTCTTCGTGGCTTCGTTGTGTTCTTGTAAGCCTACAAGAGGCTCTCATTTGCTTTTGTTCTTATTTCATTACATGGTATCAGAGCTTTGGTGCTCTTTGGTTGTGATTCATTCGGAAAGGCCAAGAGGATCGTGAGATTGGTGGAACATCAGTTCATAGGATTGATGCATTGGGAAGCGCACCATCAAAGTTCTCTTCAACAAAATTTTTGTTATCTTCTTTTCTCTTCTCTTCTCGTCCCTCTCTCTCTCTCATTATTGTAAAAATGGAGGATGAAAGAGGAGTCGTCTTCATTCTCATAAGACTCAATGATATGGGCATCCATAGTAACATAAAATCTGGAAAAAAGGTCTATGGGGTTTGGTTGATGGCACCGAAAGAGAGCCTAAACTTTTACTTACCAAGTTATTTCAAGATAATCGGATGGTTGTTCAATAGTGTTAACATAAAAAAAAATGCTCTAACTTAGCAAAATAATCTGTCACATGGGTGCGGGTGCGGGTGCGGCACTTTCAAAAACTTGGGTGCGGGGGTGCGACAAAAAAAATTTATATATAAAAGCTGGACATAAATGACCTTGGGTGCATTGACTGCACCCAGGGTCAGGTTGACCGCATCGGGTGCGGGTGCGGGTGCGGGTGCGACGCAGGTGCGGCACCTAGTTGAAGAGTCCTTGTGACATAGGCAAAATTTGATTTTGCCAGTGATGCATAAAAGTATCTTAAAGATATGTATAGTCTCAAGGATATTGCTCACATATACAATGTGCAAAATAAGGTGAGAACTATGACCCAAGGAAAGACTAGTACTAGGGACTCTCTCTTCCTTTGGATGAATTGGCTCTTCTAAAGCCAAAGTAACATTGTCCCCAAAATGTAAAACTCCGTGAAAAACAAATTTGAACAGAGCATTTTTACCAATTTGCTAATGGGCTTAGACCCAAATTTGAAGGGACAAAATCGACCCTTCTACATAAAGGAGGTGTATCTACCATAATTGAAACACTTGAAGAACTAACTATGGAGGAAAATACTGAGGTAGTATCCCATGTGGTAAGCGAAGTCATGTGCCAAACTAAAAGCCCAAGTTCAAATCCCTCGGCCACATGGGGCTTAAGAGTTATCCGGTAGGGGTCTACCTAACCCCAGCTTGCCTTTCAAAAAAAAGGTTGGAAAAACCATCATCTTCAAAAGAGGAAGAATCAATGCTTGTTATATCAAGACCTAGAAATCATAAAAGGGCTTATAAGCTCCCTCACTTTAGAAGAAATAATGAGAATAGAAGAAATTTCAATGATTATGGAAGGAGCCAAAACGATAAAAGAGGTGATCACGAATACAAGAAGAGTGGTAAACTAATATGTTATCATTGCTATGAGTCGACTCATATCACGCCTTTTTGTCTTACAAGAAGGAAAGAAGATCAAAGAGATGATAAAAAGGTGGTTTCGGTGAGACCATTTCTTGAAAGAAATGGTGTAGATGACTCCATATACATCGGCTCATTATCATTGGCACAACTCATGGGGCACTACAAACAATGTTCAAAAGCGAAGATTATGTTATAAACTGAACATTTCATGTCCAAGTGTCGGGCATCATGTGTCATGAATTGGACACTTTGAGTCCGAGTGTCAAACACTTCATACCTCCATGTCGGGCACTCAACACATGCCCATTTTCCTGGACACTTATGCTTCAAAAACCCGTGTGTCCATGGTGTGTCCAGCATATCCGTGTCTGACACTGACACTTTGAGTGCCTAGAAGTGTCCATGTAAAGTAGGGTCAAAGCTAGAGAGAACAAGGTGAGCATTCAATAGCAAGCATTTCTTTAGAAAGGATATCTCTGTGTTCCTTCTTTGTCAAATTTGATAATTGACACTTCTAGGGTTGCTACTTGACACACATGAAAATTTACATCAATGGCCATGCTGATGCACTAAGGTCATTTTCCAATTTTTATTCAATACGGTTTTGTCAAAGGGATTAATGTATAAAGGATACTTGATAGCATTTTATGTGAAGTTTCCTTGTTATCTTGCTTTAACAAGATGGCTTCCAAAGTGGACTTCATGGTTATTCGAAGCATAATTGCATACATGGTGTCTTTGCTTTGTCACTTTACAACTACAAAAGAAAAAAAACGATTTACTGAGTCTCATTTTGATTCTTTTGCATCCCTTTTCATATGAGCCCTTTTCATGGTTTTTGGAAACAAAAGACTGAGAAACAAAGCTTACTTAATAAGACATAGCCCATAAGGGAGGTGCTTCCCCAAACTCCAAAAAACTTGGTGAACATCCCACACAAATATTGAGGAAGCATGACTCGCTAAAGCTGGGAATTTTGAATTCTTGTATGTTTACACTTTATAGTGTTCCCAATGAACAAAAAATGACTTCTTAAATGGGGAGCTCGTTTCCAATCATTTGGAACCACAAGTATAACAACAGTCTAAAAAACCAATGGGAAACTAAGTGATTCTTCCACATCATCCAAGTCAACCTGCTTACTGGGGTCAACAATGTTGGTTGACTTGGTCCATACATATCCACCATCATAGCTTCAATAATTTATGTTTTAATTATGCATGATTAACATCGGCATAAAGGAACTATGATGATAGAGATGGACTTTTAATTTATTTTATTTGCAAATTAACCTATTCTCAAGCTAACATTCATTATAATGTAGTGTTTCAAGCTATTCTAATTTCTAATCATTATTATTTGTTGTTTTAGATTTTTTATGTTGTTTTACACAAAAATTTGATTACTTTATCTATATCAGCATTTCATAGCCAACATAGTTACCGCACAATTGGTACAAGTTTGGCCCATTTGACTAGCTTGGAATGTAATTTGGGTAACAGCCAACCCAGTCCAAAACTCAAACCGGCCGCAACTTCAAATTGAAAATTCTTTGGGTGGGACCATAAATGGATCAACCCCATTTATCGAGTTGGATCATAAGAGGTAATCAACCACTCTGAACTTAAGTATCTACAAGTGCAGTCCAAGCTTCCGGAGGCATGCCATAAGAAGTAAGTTTTGTTCCTGCAACAGTTCGAGTAGGTTGGTGATTAAGCACGGTCACGAACAGGACATACCATCCTAGAAGGATCGGATTTTCAATAGCAAAGATATGGGCAAAGTCTGCTTTCTTACAAGTAGGGTGGCCCTTAGCTTAGGGATCAAGGCTCCTACATAAGCAGCCTACTCACCCATTGTTACAATAATGATATGTGAACAAGTATGATAGTGACCAATAATGTAAATATCATATCATATGATACAATATGGTGTATCATAGTATCGCGAGCCCATATTATACGATATACACCCCTGAATCAGAAAATGCAGTATATTGGACCATATCGGACTGTATCACACCATATTGTATCATATCATATGATACATGTCCCATATGTATTGTACTATATATGTGTATCGTAAGATATGGCTACTTTTTTGTTGAAAATTTTCAAGTAATTTATTTTGGAGCCTTTTTCACTTTTAGTGACAATTTTTTACATAAAGTCTTATTCACTTATTTCATAAGCTATTTGAAAAAAATAGAAGTTTCTTCTTAATTTAATGTGCTTAATGGAGAAAGAAGAGAAGTATTATTATGGAAGAGCACACGTTAGTAATTAGTGAAACTAATGAGAGACATTATGAAACCTCTTTTTTTAATGCTTACTACTTAGAAGTGACATATTACTTTCTTTCTTTTTACTTTTTAAAGTTTAATTTCAGACTCGATATAGGTAATGGATACATTGTTAAAACATTGCAATTATAGCTTTTACATTTGATACCGGTTACATATTTATTCATATTCAAATTTCATAATTAAGTTTACTTAATATTGTAGTTTGACTATTTAAATGTGTTTTATCTCTTAGTGGTCAATTTTTATTTTTAGTTATTTTAATTTTTGTATTTTTGTATTATGTGATTGTTATAATTTGTTTACTCAAAACATTTTCTTTTGTTTGTTATCTAATGTGACTTTAATAGTAGACCTTTTATTTTGTAAGTTGTTAATTTGTTACAATATTGTTTCACATGTTATAATAGTATGTGTAAGTTAAATTTTTCATAATGCTTAAATTTGATTTCGTTTTTCTATTTTATTATATGATTTTTCTAAATTTTTCTGTTTTTCCAAAAAAAATCTGATTTTTGTGAATTTTTATTTTCTGTGATTTTTAAAATGGGGTTTTTTCCATAACTTATGATACGGAACAATACACCCGTATCGCCCAATACGATAATTACAACATTGATAGTGACAAAGATGATGGTGGTGGTGGTGGTGGTGGTGGTGGTGGTGGTGAGGCTGGTGTGTGTGTGTGTGTGCACACAGACATAAGAAATGTTGGAACGTGATATATGGTTGTTGGATCCTGTTGGGTCTGCGATCCAGATACAATCCAGAGCAGGGTTACCGGAAGCGCCTAGCTAAAAGGGGAAGCGCGCTTCCCCGAAGCGCGCTTCGGAAGCGCGGAACGTCGCGCTTCCGAAGCGTGGGGGGAAGCGTCCCCCTTTTTTGGGAAGCGCGTTTCCCTTTAATGGGGGACGCGTTTCCCTTTAATGGGGGACGCACTTCCCTTTAATGGGAAGCGCGCTTCCCATCACGCTTCCCCCACGCTTCCCCCACGCTTCCCCCTCGCTTCCCCTGTTTTTTTTTTTTAATTTTTTGTATTTTTTATTTTTATTTTTTTCGCTTCCCCCTCGCTTCCGAGACGCTTCCTAGGTCGCTTCCGAGACGCTTCCTAGGTCGCTTCCGAGACACTTCCCGAATCGCTCCTAAGTGGTCCCACGCTTCCCCGCTTCCTAAAATTTTGAAAGTGCCTCGCTTCCCGCTCCCGCTTCCCGTATCGCTTCCCGCTCCCGCTTCCTCAACTGGCAACCATGATCCAGAGTGTATTTTTATGATTAATTTATTCTCTTATTGCCCCTTTATTGTATACGGATGTTGTTATTTTATTAAGGGCATTTATGTAACTGTTTGCTGTTGTATAGTAAAGAAAGACACTTGAATTTCCTGGTTTTGGGAATCGTGAGATTGCAGGCATACTCTGTCCCAGAGTTCTGCAAAATAATATGGTATCAGAGCATCAAGGAATCATCTTGTGGTCGTCAAGAACGGCTTGAAAGGTCAGCTTCCCCCATTTCTTTTTTCCTCTTCCTTCTGTTCTGATTCCTTATCAGACCAGATCTGGTCACGTTAGATCTGTTCTGTTTCTTTTCCTCTCTGCCATTTTTTTTAATTTATAACCCGAAGAAACCACACCCAGCACGAAGACCTGGTCGCACTGGCTCAGCCTGCCATACCTACGGTCATCGTTCCAGCAGCGTAAATTTCCTAGGCTAGGACACCAGCCCCCAGGGCCTATGCTACACATTGGCTTGCGCAGAAGGAAGATGCCCATGAGAATCGAACCTTGACTGCCCGTCTAGCAGCCAAAGCCACACTCCACCATGCCAAACCCCTTGGGGCCTCTTTCTTCCTTCTTAATCATATACATCGAATCAGATCATGTCAGATCTGATTTGGGTTCTTGTTTCTTCCTGGTCCTAATCAAATCAGATCGTGTCAGATCTGATTTGGGTTTCCTGGTCTTAATCAAATCAGATCATGTCAGATCTGATTTGGGTTCTAAATTCATTCCTTGGCTTAATCGAAGCAGATCACGTCAGATCTGATTAGTCATCTTGTTTTCTTCTTGTTACTTAGTTTCTTCATTCAGATCATGTTGGATCTGGTTTCCCTGTTCGATTTATACTGTCTCCACCTTTATTTCATTCAGATACGCCTGTGTTTCTTTAAGTCTCGCTTATTGGCTTTGTTTTTTTATCTGTTTTGTTTTCATGAAAATAATTTGTTTAGTCTCTGTTGGTTTGCATACATACTTTTGATCAGGGTTACCGGAAGCGCCTAGCTAAAAGGGGAAGCGCGCTTCCCCAAAGCGCGCTTCGGAAGCGCGGAACGTCGCGCTTCCGAAGCGTGGGGGGAAGCGTCCCCCTTTTTTGGGAAGCGCGTTTCCCTTTAATGGGGGACGCGTTTCCCTTTAATGGGGGACGCGCTTCCCTTTAATGGGAAGCGCGCTTCCCATCACGCTTCCCCCTCGCTTCCCCCACGCTTCCCCTGTTTTTTTTTAAATTTTTTGTATTTTTTATTTTTTATTTTTATTTTTTTCGCTTCCCCCTCGCTTCCGAGACGCTTCCTAGGTCGCTTCCGAGACACTTCCCGAATCGCTCCTAAGTGGTCCCACGCTTCCCCGCTTCCTAAAATTTTGAAAGTGCCTCGCTTCCCGCTCCCGCTTCCCGTATCGCTTCCCGCTCCCGCTTCCTCAACTGGCAACCATGCTTTTGATACAACTTGTTTGGAGCCCAATTTTAAAGCTGTAGTCACTGTTATTATCAGCCCCAAAAAAATATGGCCGAATATTATAAAGCTATTTGCAGCGTATATTGCTCCTTTTAAAATATGGATGCAAACTCTTCTCAAATCATTGTCTTCAAATTTTCTTAATCAGCTTGTGTCCGAAAAATTGACCAATCCCAATTTTATGATGTGGAAACGTTAAATTGTTCCCTATACTTGGAGTCATGATCTCTCAGGTCATCTCGATGGGTCTATTTTGATTCCTCCATAATTCCTTATGCAGGACCAGAAAGATGAGAATGGGGTTATACTGGCCATCACCGCAATCAGAAATCTGGAGTATGTTTCTTGGATGAGAAGGGATCAAGCCCTAGTTGCATAGATTACATATACTTTGTCTCCGGAGGTTCTTGTTATACTTGACGATTGTACTGCTGGGCAATTATGGTCACATTTAGTGCACACTTACTCGCAGACTTCAGAGCCCAGAATTATGTTGCTGAAAAAGGAGTTTCATAGCATCAAGAAAGGGACCATGATTCATGAGCATTATGGAATATCTTAATAAAGTAAAGCCAATTACAGATCAGCTTGCTCTAGATGGTTCAATAATTCAGGAGAAGGAGATTCTGCAGCTAATTCTTATCGGGTTGGGACCTGAATATCATGTGTTGTCCACAACTTTACAAAAGCTCCAAGCATTTCCTTTGCTTGATGATACAAAGGCAAAACTTCTCAATTATGAGAATACTCATAAAAGTTTGGCAGAGGAGACCAATGCAGGAGACTCACATGAGGTATTCTCTATTGGTACGAGTCATGGTAGAGAGAGAGGAAGCCAAAGGGGTGGAAGAGGGCGTGGTCGTGCAGAAAATCAGGAAGGCCATGGATTATTGCCCTTGCCAAATACTCCTCCAATCAATCAAGGTAGAGGTACTCCCAGTTTATACATCTGTAAGAAACCTGGACACCAGTGTTCTTAAAAACTCGCTTCGAGGCATAAAAAGCATGCCGCGAAGCGAGGCGCATCCTCATATGCCTCGATGCGCACCTACAAAGCGCAAGAGGTTATGAGATTTGCACCTCATGTGCTTCACGATGCGCTTTTGCCTCGAGGCGAGCCTCACACATGAGGTGCGCCTCATATTTAAGGTGGTCAAGTAGGGTCAAAGGCCCCATTTGACATGTTTTATGTCATTAAAAAAAAGAAAAATTAAAAGTTAAAACCTATGAAAGGGAGAAGGGGTTTAGGGCAACGTCAAACCCTTCTCCCCATCTCCACCTCCATTCCACCGGCGAGGCTTTTCCGGCAACCGACGGTACTCTCTCCCTCCTTCCACCTTCTTCTTCCCTTTCATTTTTTCCCTTTTTTTCTTTATTCCATTGTTTTTCTTCTTTTTTCCACATCTACTTTCTTTTTCTTTTTTCCCTTCTTTTTTCTCTTCTTTTCGTTTTTAATCTTTCATTCTTCTTTTCTTCTATATTCTTTTTTCATTCCTTCTATTTTCAGTTTGTTTTCTTCTTATACTTTCAGTTTTTTCCTTCTTTTGTGCCCTCTGTTCTTCTTCTTTTCTTTATTTCATTCTTATTTTTCTTCTGTTTTTTTTTTCATCTTTCTTTCTTCTTCTTTTTCCCGTTTCTTTTTCTTTTTCTTTTCACTTTTAATCTTTCTTTCTTCTTTTTCTTCTTTGTTCCTCTCATCTATCTTTCTTCTTCCTTTTTTTCTGCCGCTGTGTTTGATGAATGTCATGCATATATGTGAATATGGGCTTTATGATGTGCGTGTGTAGGTGAACATGTGGTGTTCATGTGTGCTCTGTTTGTATGCATTGTCTATGGCACGTTGATGTTGGATTTTATAGATGGTGGAAACATACCCCTGACAATATGCAGGATTTAATATGATTTCATCTGAATCATGATGTACTCCCTGATATAGTTTACATATTGCAACAGTTTGTTTCTTCAATTTGTGAAAAGAAAAGTCAACTATGATTTAGTGTAGATTTTTAACTTTATGCAATTATTCATTAATTGTACATAAATTATGTTATGCATCTTTATTTTTGTTTTTTATTTGGTTGAATTTTTAATATTTTTTGTGAAGAGTGACCCCTTTATGCCTCGGGGCTTACGCCTGGCTTCAAGAGACATTGCTGGACACATTAAATCAAACTGTTTGTTTAAGAATGACCGAAGGTATAATTCACAAGTCTTCTCTCAGAACAAAAATCAGAATAAGACATACTTAAAGACATTGGTGAAGGACAAACTTAAAGAGCGCAACGCACAATGGATAAACAGTTATTATTGGCAGCTCTCGCGGGTCTTAATCTCAAGCAAAATGATCAAGGGGTGTGGCACATAGATTCAGGTGTTGTTAACCTAAGAACAGGAGATTAAGGTAAGCTCCTAAAATTGATTTTTTATTCTAGTAATTCAAATATTATAACAGGTGATGGAACTCATCATCCCATTTCACATATTGGAAGTGCTTCAATACCTCTGCCAAATTCTATTCCTCTTAATCTCTCTAATGTGTTCTTAATCTCAAATATCAAGAAGAATTTAGTTCATGTTTCCAAATTAGTCGATGATTCAAATTCATGCGGTGTATTTACACCTTTCTCTGTTTATGTCAAGGACCTTCACATGAAGAAGACGTTCGCTAAGAGGAACGTGTAAGAAACATGTACGTTTTTAGAGAGGATCCATCCCAAAAGCATGTCGCTCGTGTTCCAAAGCCCGTCTTGGAGTCAAGATGTCTTGTCTGTTGAATGTGTCTGATGAAAATAAGCCAATTGTATGGCATAGTTGTTTGGATCATTGTAGTTGTTTCCTTGTTGAAAGGTTGGTCTTTAATGGCTTAATTCCTAAGTCTAGTTCGAGTCTGGAAACAAGTAAGGTCATTTGTCCTAGTTGCCAGTTATCAAAAAGTCACGTACTTCCTTTTAATGATATGAACAAAAGGGTGTCGAAACTTTTTGAGATTGTCTACTCTGATGTTTGGGGTCATGCACCCATTGCTTCATCCTCTGGTAGTCGCTATTATGTTTCCTTTATTGTTGGTTTTTCTCGCTTCACGTGGTTATACTTTATAAAGCATAAAAGTGAAGTTTCCCGAATCTTTCAGAAATTTCATGTCTTAGTCAAAATTCAGTTCTCCATGCCTATTATAAACTTCCAATGTGACGGTGGTTGGGAATATTCCTCAACTGAATTCATTAAATATCTTGAGAATAATGAAATCAATCAAAGGGTGTTTTGTCTTTGCACTCCACAACAAAATGGGATTGCTAAAAGGAAGCACAGACACAAAAGTTGAGAGTGTCTTGGCAATGATGCATGAAAGAAAAGTTCCCTTTTATTTATGGAGTGGAGTTTTTCATTCAGCTGTGTATGTCATAAACAGACTTCCAATTAAAATTCTGGATTACAAGTCCCCTTACTATGTATTGTTTGGTAAGCATCCAAATAATAATATTTTGCATGAATATGGCTGCCTTTGTTATGTTCATGTGGATGATACATTGAGAAATAAGTTTGAACCTAAAGCTCATGTGTGTAAGTTTATTGGTTAGTCTAATAATTATAAAGGTTTTAGGTGCTATGACATCAAGGACAAGTGGATCAGAATATCTAAAAATGTTGTTTTCGAAGTTTCATTTCAGCAGGGTGAGTTATCAAATATGTTCGATCAAGATTCAGTTAGAAAAGAATATTATTCACCTTGGCCAAGTGATGAGTTATATTCTTTATTGAAGAAATCAAAGGCATGCTAGAAGAAAGTTTTAAGATGAAAGATCTTGGCAAGCTGAAATATTTTCTTGGTGAAGAAGTTTATAGAAAGGGAGATGAAATGACTAACACAACAACAAATATACCCTTTATATTCTGAAGAAAACATGTATCATGTACGGTTGATTGCAAGCATATGTCAACTCTTACTCCAATTCATCAGAAGTTGAGAATGGAAGAAGGTGAATTATATGAGAATCTGACAGAATATCGAAGCATTGTGAAAATGTTATAATATTTAACCTTCACCATACCCGATGTAGTTTATATAGTTAATCAAGTATGTCAGTTTATGCATCAGCCAAGAGTCGCTCACATGAAAGCGGTGAAGAGATCCTAAGATATCTCAAAGGCACGTTGGGAGATGGATTACATTATGATGCAGATTGGGCAGGAGATCCAGATGAGTGGAGATCAATTTCAAGATATTGTGTTTTATTGGTGAAAATTTAGTCTCTTGGTCCAATAGAAAACAGAAGATAGTAGTGATATCAAGCACCGAAGCAAAATACAGAGCCATGGCTGCAGCATCTTCGGAATTGACATGGATGGATTAAGTTTGTGTCATGTGACTTGAGTGAAAGGATTTCAAAATCAGTATTGTTCTACAACAACCAAAGTGCTATTAAAATATCTTTTAATCTTGTCTATCATGGAAGGAGGAAGGACATAGAGATAGATCAACATTCTATTAGAAGCAAGATTGAAAATGGGGAATTAGAAGTTAAGTTTGTTGAGACAGAAAAGCAAAATGCTAATTTGTTTACGAAAGGGTTGACAAAGCAAAGGTTATGGTATCTTAAATCCAAGTTGTCTATGGTTATTAATACATACAACTTGAGGGAGGCTGTTGGAACGTGATATATGGTTGTTGGATCCTGTTGGGTCTATGATACTGATCCAATCCAGAGTGCATTTTTATGATTAATTTATTTTTTCTTATTGCCCATTTATTGTATATGGCTGTTATTTTATTAAGGGCATCTATGTAACATTATTGGTTGTAATTGTTTGCTGTTATATAGTAAAGACTCACGAGTTTCCTAATTTTGGGAATCGTGAGATTGCAGCTTTACTCACCCTCAAAAAACTGAAAACTCCCTATATCAGTTGCTGAGAGATGCTCCTACCTCTTAGTCATCCGTCAAAGGTCACTAGAGTGTCACGAGGTGAGCTGCTTCAATTCCCAGAGGTCGTTGGAGTGTCACGCGAGAGAGAGAAAGAGAGATAAAAAGAAAGGGGGAAGACGAGATAGAAAGAGAAAGGGGGGGAAACGAGATGGGCAAGATGAGAGAGAGAGAAAGAAAGATGGGGGAGAAGAGATTGGGAATCGAGAGGGAGAGAGATGAGAAAGAGAGAGAAGTCGAGAGCAGAGGGGGAGAGAGAGAGAGGGGCGAATTGAGAGCGAGACCAAGGAGAGAGGGAGAGAGGGGAAAATTGAGAGCGAGACCAAGGAGAGAGAGGGAGAGAGGGTATAGGGCATCGGGAGAGCAGAGAGAGGGGTGGTTTTATCAGGTGGGGCGAGCCCAAAATACACCCCCCCTGACCTTGTCAAACCAAGGTTTTAACGCAGACGCGATCCGGTGCACTGTGGGACCCGACCTGCAGCGTACCTGCACTGCACCCGGTACCCGCCCCCATGTAGACACGGGTACGGTGACCTCCCAGGCGTGTCTGTGACATAGTATACCGGTTTTAGAAAATGGCACTTGCACTTATTTTTGCTCTTAAAGAGCAGCTACAGTGAAGTGTTGGGTGAATGAGGCATGATTAAATTAGTACAATGAAATTTGCAGAATCATGTGTATGAGATCCTGTATCATACGTACAGCTATATAAGGGACTGCAGCAAGAACAATAGTAAAGCATAAAAGGAAGGGAGACAAAAAAAAGTAGCACCATTTCACTTGTAATAGTTAGACACACAGGACCCTCAATAAACAACAGAGTATGGCAAAACAGAAAACCTCAAGTTTGAAGCAGCAGTGCTATGAAAGACATCTTCGGATAGAATAATTTTACTAAAAATTCATGAAGCAAGATTTGTAGAAAAGAGCATTGCTTCCATACGGGCCAAAAGTTCACAGGTCACTCTCAGTCTCAGTAAACGTTCAGATGCAGCAAAAACAAAACAAGCTAACCAGCCTTACATTTCTTTGGCAAGCTGACAGGCAAAACATGATTTCCTAATGACTCGAACAACATACATCCACTCTGGCAACTCAAGTCAACTGGGACACATTGTTCCATGGGAAAAGGGAAATAAGCCCAACAGAGTGCAGTTGGGTCTAACAACAAGTTTATGACACACAAAAACTTTGAAGAAACGTCCCAAACATTAAGAAACTTTCAGGCTTGTTTGATAAGCAGGACAATCCACACAGTGGGGACACCACAGCCCCATGCAGGATAGTCCCAAGCATTCATTTTTAAGGGATGCAATGCAACGCTGCCCAGCTTGTCCAGGCGGCATTTGTCCAGCTCATCAAAAGCAACCTCAAGGAAAAGAAGTATCAAGAAGCAAACTCGCACTGATACGAGTGGACTGGGGACGAAACAGGCAAGAAGAAACCATAGAGCTTCCAGTAGTAATACTTCAGCAATGTGTATTTTAAGCACAAGTGACCAGGGAACAGATCTAAGGCTGTTAAAATTCAAGAACTCCTATAAATGCAGCAGAAAGAAGCAAATATCAGGATGAACATAATCTCACAAAGGAAAAAGACATACAACGTGCAAGATGAAGTTTGAATACTTACAGCATCTAAAAGACAACAGCAGTCATCCGCCCTATAATAAAAAGGCAGTACATCATGTCAGAAGAATTTTTGCTAAAAAAGGAAAGATAAATGATGATAGCTCTATAGTAATAGCTAATCTTTGATGAAATTATATTCAATTTGTATTATAAAAACTATAAAACATCATTGGTGGAATAAAATCATAAGAGAGCAGTGGACCATTCACCAAATAATCAGTGCTGCATCACAAGAGCCACGCGCCCATCCCATCTCCAGTCCAAAAAGCCTCCAGAACCACCAAATGAATATCAGCTTGGGAAGATGTATAACAGCAACGAGCATATTATAAAGAGAAAGAAACTATTTCTTATTAACCACATAAATTACAAACTAAACAGTAGACAATGACACCTTCACAGAGGCTACCACAAACGGGACTAATGGAGACCCTGAAGCTATGCTTCTAGTATAAGGAAACATTTAATAGCCCAAAAGCTCAGATAGTTGAGAAAGGACAGACCAATCACTCCGAAAAGTCTATCACAATCTACAGCTAGAGCATACACTAAACTTTTGAGTACTGAGCTACCCAGCAAACAAACCAGGGTACCTTCTTGCTGCTGCCCTCTAAGCATCAAAAGCATTGATATATCTGCCTCAGAGAACTGCCAGAAACCCTGAATGAGAGACACAATTAGCGCCCTCCAGGACTAAAAGAAAACAACTCAAGGAAAGAGGTTTATCTAGAGAATAAAAAACGAAGTATCATTTCATTTAAAACACAAACATGCTAACACTGCTCGATACAAACCAGAATGAAGTGCCCAAGTAGCTCACAGTTTTTTTTTCTTTTTTTCAGAACAGTGATATACACAAAAAGCAAAGAATAAAGGCTAGATAAACTATTCTTTTCCAAGAAGGCACTAAATGAGGTAGGTCTGATTATCCCCAATTTAAATTTGAATTGTCACAATAAATACACAATGCATTCAAAACCTGTGTTTTCAGTCATAATCCGAGGTTCAAGGAATTCAAAGACTGGAAAAAAGTGTACACATTCATAGAGCTCATTATCATAAATGATTTACAAGAAGATGAAAACGCCTTTGGCGAGTTATCTTACAATAGAAACAGAACATATTCGACTGAAAAGACTCGCCAAGTAGGATAGCTCTCCCAAATGGTTGTCTCAGGTTCATCCTCACCAAGAAGTCTGCATTGTTTGCTCTTGGTCCGGACAGCAAAGATACAGACAAGCAAATGCCCAATCATCAGATGAACAGAATAAAAGATTGAAATGTATAGCTAACTCAACAGCAGTTCTGGGTCAGAAAATCAGCATCTTTATTCACTTGCCCGTAATGAATGGATGACTCAGTGCTTGAGATACTGTCATTCTTTTTTCTGGATCTAGCACAAAGATTCTATCAAGCAGATCTTTGAAATTGGCCAGCATCTTGGGATCCTCCCCAGGATAGCTTGAAATAAGACTACTAATATCCTTCATCTTAATGTTCATGAGCAGTCTCTTCACAGTCTGCAGCAACAATGAAATTACTAGTAAATAAATTGTCTTTCCTCTCTATCACACATGCACCATGTGTGTGCATGTGTGCATCTGTAACATATATATTGTATACACTAATATCATATTCACCAAAATCACAACAATATCCGTGAGGGTTTTATGGAAGACCAAGTAGGCGGCTTTCATGGGAAAGTCTCAGGATATTAAAAATAATAATCATGTTAAAATTTAAAAATTAATATAATCAAATTCTTGGAAATCATTGCAATAATATCATGACATTAATGCAATACTTTTGCTTTAGAGCTTCTAAATATCACAATATCTTTGAGTTATTAACATTTTACAAAATAAACTTTAATAACACTATTTTTAAAATTAACACCAAGGACACTGCGCATGCATGGGTGCAGACATGCACCTCCACACAAGGACCTTTATCATCAAAATTGAAAAGATAAAACTGATTCTGCAACAGATAAGTCAATCACAAATATATGACATTGAAATAAACTTTACCTTCTTTGTAACGGGATCTTCTTCAGTGGCATGGAAATTCAGATCTTGATCAAAATGATGATCTGTAAAGGCTCCCTAGAATAAAGGCAGCAAAAAAAAGGATGTCAGCAATAGTGTATACATATATATATATATATGGCTGTTTTGTAAATGTAATAGGTTATGCCCCTTAGGGAATTTTAGTCTTTTACTAAATGTGTAATAGGTAGTTCTCATTAGGGGCACTTTGTCTTTTTTTATTATTTTTTGTTTTTGTTTTTGTTTTTTTTTTCTATTCTAGCCATTGGGGACTAGCCCAACTAGCAGTTGGACTAGTGGTTGCTTGCTCTATAAAAAGAGATTCTCTTGTTATTTATGTGCTTCTCTTAAGCATATTACGTGAATAAAATCCATATTTTTTGATAGTGTTGTGCTCTCTTGTTCTTGCCCATTAGTGGCTATTGTGTGTATTTTGAACTTGTGTATTTGCCATTAAGTGGCTTATGTATTGTCCCTTGGTGGGCTCGTGCTTGTGCACATTGCTTTGATTCTTGTATGCCCTTAGTGGCCTTATCATTGTATTCCTCATTGTTTCATTACAGTCAGTGGTAACCTGATAATGTTCTTGTATTCAAAATAAAACCACACTCTGCACACTAAGAATCACACACCTTCCTCAGCATCTTCTTAGGAAAAGGGCCTTTTAATTCCATATGAAGTCGAAGCATGTCATTATTTGATGGACCCGGAAAAAGGGCCTTTCCTGTAGACAGTTCGTACAAGCAGCAACCGACTGACCATATATCCAAAGCATGGTCATACGGCAAGCCCAGAACTGCAGTGCAAAAAGGGGTTAAAAATAATTCACAAACAATAAACTGTTCTATCACAAGCAATTCAGTCTATTAACAATTCCTCCAGTATATCGCAGCAAATTTCTAACTACTACTCGCAACAAAATCAAATAACCAATAAAATAAAATGAACAGATATAAATACAGAACTTACTGATTTCAGGGGCCCTATAAAAACGGCTAACCAGATATGGTGTAATCTCATTTTTTCCAGCAAACATAGCATTACCAAAATCACAAAGTTTCAGCACATTCTTAGCCTCATTCACCTAAATAAAGAACCAAGCAGTCAGTAAGTAGCCACTGATCAATTCAAGACCGAAAATATATAGTTGGTTTTTCCTTTTTCATACCACCAAAAAAGACAACACATCTCAAAGCTAACAAATCCAAATACAGAATTGAGATACAAGCAATTTTCTGTAGCTCAACTTCAACTTTCTTATAATTATTTATCCAGGCTAGTAGAAACTCCATTTTTTTCTATTTAAAATTCTAAATAGAGGAATGGATGTTAGGAAAATGAGGGCATACCAACATGTTGTCAGGTTTAATGTCACAGTGCAGAACACCACAATTCTTAAGGTGCTTCAATGCAATGAAAAGCTGTTTTGCATATGCCCTCACAGCAGTTAGTTTAAGGCCAATATTGCGACCAAACTTCTTCAGAACTTCACGAAGATTCATATGAAGAGATTCAAAAACCAAACAAAGATGGTTACGATATTTGAAACTTGATAAAAACCTAACACAATGTCGTCTATCCTCTGGATCAGCACCAACAAGCTTATTCAAAATGTTCACCTCTTCCATACCAGCCTTGTACCTTTGACAAAGAAAGGAAGCCCATACCAAGAGAACTAATCAGAACATCACAATCCATGCAATAAAACATAGTACCACAACAATGAAACTATACTTACATGGTCTCATTGTTACGTATAATTTTAATAGCTATTTCCTCAAGATCTCCTTTCCCAACCTTAATATCCTTTGCACGAACAACAGTTGAAAAAACACCTTTTCCATGACCAGCCGTAATTTCATATCGGCCATCAAGCACTTCCCCTATTCGGTAACCTAATAGAGATGTAAATGAACAATTATGAGAGGGAAAACAATCAGATAAGGACCACATGTGAAGATGTTAGGCCAGCTCATAAAATCAAATTAGAAGATCAAAAATGTCTCAAGAAGATAAAAGATATGCACAGAGTGAACGCATAATCAACCGGGAAAGGCACATCATAGGATAAAACATGTCTTGACAATAAAGATGCAATAACTAGTGAAGCATGACCATCCCCTGTGAGAGCCAGAACACACATATACCAGGATGCATATCTATCCAGCCAAAGTGATGGATCGCCAAAAAAAGTGTGAATTAACAAATACACTTTAGCAGAAGCTGCTGTCACAACACGATTTGACTCAGAAACATACTGGAAAAGGATTTATTTATGTTGGAACCAATTAACTTACAGTCCCAATCATTACTAATTATAACCTGTCTGATATCCCATTCCATGTCTCATGCATACAAAAATTTGATGATTAAAGGCAAGCCTTCATGGGCAGTCAAGACACGTTCCATCTATGTGGGGTCAAGTCAACAATATAAATGTGGCCAGGCAAGTCTGTGTGAAGTCAAAGTGGGTGAAATAATAAAGAAGCACCAAAAGTTAAGCAGGAATCTCACTGGTTATGTTATTTTATGATCTGAAATCCTCTCATGATTACAACAAAGTCCATGACAAATAATAAATAGCATGAGGAAAGACAAAGATTATAAGTTTGATATAAGACTTACTATAGTAGCCCTCCGAATCGTCCCAATTGTCATGAAGGCCGCTTTTATCAATTTGCAGGCCATCACCTCTTCCCTGCAAATCAATGTGTTATAAGAGAACAAAAAGGGTCATGTGTCAAGAACCAAATAAAGAACAAATCATTTGAAATCCCTTTCTATCAAATAGATCATTTGAAAATCTAGTTGGATGGGTAGAATAAGATAAGATATTACTTTCTTAAAGTAAATTATTCTAAAGAGTTACAATCAGTGTTATTAAAAACGTGCGTCAAGGCGCAAAAAGCGCGCCTCACCTCAAGGCAAGGGGCTTTATGCCTTGAGGCGCATGAATAAAATGCAAAAACCCCAAGGTGTGCGCCTCATACGCCTTGAGGCACATGCCTCGAGGCGAGGCACGCCTCAAAATGAGGTGTATACGCCTTTACTGATTTTGGTCAAATGAGGGTCAAAGCCCTAATTTGACTAAAAGTTGGGGTATAAACAAAGAGCGCCCGACCCTAATTAGGGTTGGGGGCCCTAAGCTTTTATTTTTGCACTCTCTCTCTCTCTCTCTCTCTCTCTCTCTCTCTCTCTCTCTCTCTCTCTCTCTCTCTCTCTCTCTCTCTCTCTCTCTCTCTCTCTCTCTCTCAGCTTCTCTCTTTCGTGGTCGAGCCCAGAAAATAGGTACGTCGTCTCTCTCTCTCTCTCGTCTCGTCTCTCACATGCCTGTACTCTCTCTCGTCTCTCACAAAAAAAATCTACGATATATGATCAACATAAATTTCAGTTAGAGTGGAAGCAAATGTATACATATTGGGATGCTCTACAGATGTAAGTAGATAGGAACTAGTAACAGCAAGTCTTGAAAGAGTGCTCAAAGCATAATGCAGGAACGAAACAAGTGAATCTAGTCAACAACACTAACAAGGTTCAATGGAACTTTTGCAAATCAAGTTGACTTCCCCAAACCATAGCACCACCAACACACCCAGTATCAGTAATGGCAGCACAGTGCAGACCAGATTCTCCATGTCAGCTATACGCCATGAGTTATGACCAAGCATCCAATAGGACCAATACAATTCACTCGGTGGTGGTCATGAACTATAGTTCACCTTATGAAAGATGTACTCTCATTTTCAACACTTTCCTTTGCTTCTTACATTGTAAAGTTGCGCTTAGAGTCTGTTTTGCTTTTGTTGAGTCTGATGAGTCTGATGTAAACTGCCCGGTTCAGGTGAATCGATACCTCAAAGGGACAGCCCGTATGCTTGAATTGTAATAGCCCTCGGGCAAAATTGTGAATGAATTAAATGCTTTGAGTTTTCTTTTGTTCACTCTCGTTGTGATTGCTTCTTGTGATTACAATTTTTATCCCTCTATTCTCTCTTGCTCTCTTGCACTCTTATTACAAGCTTTCGCGAATGGCAAGCAAGCTGACAAGTAGGCTTGTGGCGGTAAGGAAGGACCGTCGTGCCGCGTTGGCTTATTGAAGAAAATAGGCCAGTGACAGTAACCTTAATGAAAAAAAAACAGTAAAATGCAGAATGAAACTTGCGTGCTTCACAAATAGTGTTAGGTTTGGAGGTCTTTTTGTAAATTTTGCCTTTAAATACTTTGATAAAGTAATTGAATTATCAAAAAAGTATGCCTACCAAGTATAAAGACAATTAACTAGCTACAAAAGTGAAAGAGAGCAGGGTGTGTATTAACAAACAGCCTTTTCAGTCAAAGGCTGAGAGAGAGTGGAATTCAAAGCTCAAACATAGGTGCACGACACGTGTGCACACATCATTTTGCAATCAATCATCATAAAAATTGTTCATTTAAAATAATCAATAAATGAAGGAAAATGGAGTGGGAAGCCGACCGATAGCTCAATAATTGCAACAAATAATTATTTTCAAACAAAAAACATTTATAATTAAAAAATAGCAAAGAACAAAAGTACAGAGAGAGAGAGACAGGAGAAATCTGATTGGGCCAACAAATAAAATGCGTCGGGGGGAAGCCCCCGGACCCCCTTACTGCAAGGGGAAAAATTCTAAATCTTTGCATTGTAACTATGTCTTTTATTTCATAAAATTTGTTTATATTTGAATTGACCTTATGTATTCACATTCATTGAGGTCAGAGTTGCAACTTCAATGCTTACTACATGTGTAATCTGGTAGGGTTTACTTAGCTTTGCCCATGATCTGTTATCATTCATATTGAATCTTTGCCCATTTACTTAGCTTTGCCCATGATCTGTTATCATTCACATTGAATACATTGTTAGTTTTTTCTATATTCAACTTTTAGTGGCAAGTAATTCAAATTGGTTCCTAAATAAAAAAAAAATTAAACTAATAATTTTTTAGTTCTCACTGACTTCATGCGCTTGTGTTTCCATTAGTTTTCAATTTATATATATTGATTCTTATCTATGTCACAAGGGTGCGGGTGCGACACGGGTGCGGCACAATTTTAAAATTTTTGGACACGGGGACTCGGCAAAATATATATATATATATATATATATATATATATATATATATATATATATATATATATATACTTTTATTTTATTTTTAAAATGCCACAGCACAGTCTGTGTGTCTGTGCACAGTCACTGTGTGTGACTGTGCACACTGCACAGACTGTGACTGCAGCACTGTCACAGCACTGTACATCTTTTTATATATATATTTTTAAATAAAAAATATAAAACATTGGTTTTTTAGGGACATTTTTGGACTTGGTCAAAGTTGACCGAGTCCAAAATGTGGAGAGACTCGGCCTGGACTCGTTGACCGAGTCCGGGCCGAGTGCGAAGCCGCATCCGAGTCCGCACCTGTGTCGGGGCGTGTCGACTCGGGTGCGGCACCTCCTTAGCCGAGTCCGTGTGACATAGATTCTTATTGAATATGAATCTAATTTTTATGTTAATATATATTTTGTTATATGTATTTTTGCAGTTAAACAATGGAAAAAGATGTAGAATGGGATCATGGAGTTAAAGTTCTAAATCTCACTAAAGATCTCAAACTCGTAGGAGATGTAATTTACAATAAATGTCATAAACAGACTACGGGAGGCATCTATAGGTTAAAGCATCATTTAGCTGACACAAAATATGGTGTAAGCATGTGTGAAGCAGTTCCACCTGATGTGAAAAGATTTTTTCAGAATCATCTAAAGGATCAGAAGCAAAAGAAACAAGAGGAAGAACAAAACAAGTTGGATATCGGGAGAAGTGTTTATTTTGGATCATCAACTGACGATAATGCAAATAAAGAAACCAGTGGATCATGTAGTGATACAAAAACAAGCACAGGTGGTCCTATGAACCTCTTTGTGAACAAAGAAGCACGACAAACCACAATAAACACAGATTTCAAAAAGGATGAAAGAAAAAATATATGGTGTGCCATTGGTAGATTTTTTTATGCAAATGCCTTATCATTTAATCTTTACAACAGTCCATATTTTGGTGCAATGGTAGAAGCTATTGCAAATTATGGGCGAGGGTTCAAACCACCTTGTTATCACAATTTCAGAACGTGGATTTTGAAGGACGAGGTTGATTGTACTCACGAAATTTTAAAAGAATTCAAAAATAAATGGCCAAAGGTTGGTTGCAGCATTATGGCAAATAGTTGGACAGATGAAAAATGAAGAAACTTAATTAATTTTCTTGTGAACAGCTCATCTGAGACAGTATTTTTGAAGTCTGTTGATATCAGCGACATGGAAAAAACTGGTGCAAATTTGTGTAAGTTGTTTGAAGAAGTTGTTAAAGAAGTTGGTGAAAGTAATGTGGTGCAATTCATTACAGATAATGCACCAAATTATGTGGCAGCTGGGAATATGTTAACAGCAGGAAAAACATGTTTTTGGACACCATGTGCAGCGCATTGCTTGGATCTTATGTTAGAAGATATTGGAAATATATCAATTTTTAAAAAAGCAGCGAAAAAGGCAAAAAAATTACAAGATACATTTATAGTCATGCATGGGTAATAAATTTGATGAGAAAGTTCACAAAGAAGAAAAAACTTGTACGTCCTACCATCACTCATTTTGCCACAACATATCTCACACTTCATAGTATTGGATGTTATAAGAAAGAGTTAAAGTCGATGTTCTTATCTTCAAATTTTAGATCATCTAATTACTATAAGAAATCTGATGCTAAAAGCATTTCTTATATTGTTCTTAATGATCATAAGTTTTGGGTTGCATATCATATGTAATTAAAGCTACACGGTCTCTCGTGAAAGTGTTGCGATTAGTTGATACAGATGAACCTGTTATGGGATTTTTGTATGAGGCAATGGATAGATCAAATGAAGAAATTGCTTCAAACCTTGACAAGGTTGAAAGGAAATATAAACCTATTTGGGATATCATTGATAGACGATGAGACTTGCAACTTCATAAGCCTTTACATGCAGCTGCCTATTATTTAAATCTACATTTTCATTATGCTGACAATTTCAACCCGGATGGAGAAGTGATGAGTGACTTTTATGATTGTATTGAAAAATTGGTTTCTGATGCAAATATTTAGTTGAAAATTACAACACAAATCGATGCATTTAAAAAGGCAAAGGAGTTGTTTGGTAGAGAGGCAGCGGTTACAACAAGAAAATTAAAAAAGTCCTGGTAAGTTTGCAATTATGTTGTTATTTGTCAATATTTTTTTATGTTTTTGTTAATTATGACATTATTAATGTTTTTATCATTTTTTTATTGTTTTATTTGAATGCAGTTGATTGGTGGAGTTCATTTGGGCACGAAAATCCTGAGTTGATGAATTTTGCAATTCAAATTATAAGTTTTGCGTGCAGTGCATCGGGCTGTGAGAGGAATTGGAGTATTTTCTCATTGGTTTATGACTTTGTATTTTAATTTTTAAATTCATTTTTATAAGTTTAATTATCTTATAATTGATTATCAATGATTTGAAATTATAGGTACATACAAAACGAAGGAATAGACTTGAACAAAAGAAGATGAATGCATTGGTTTTTATAATGTACAATATGAAATTAAGAGAGAGAAATATGAAGAGGAGGGTTACCAAAGACTCTATATGTATAGATCATATAGACTCGGACGATGAGTGGATTGTGGAGAAGGAAGATCCAGTGTTGCCTAGTGATCCCAATTGGTTGGAGGATTCATGGTTATATTCAAACTTCGACATAAATGCCATTGAGCATGTGCCTATTGAAAAAGTCACTTCACATCATGATTCACAAAGTGGTTCTACGCAAGCCAGGTCTTCAAGAGATCGAGGTAAAGCTATATTCCTTTTACCTTGTTATGAATATGAATACATTTTTTAATTACATAACATAAGTATTTAATACATGGTTTTTTATTGAAGGAAAAAGAAAAGCAAAAGAAGTTACCGAGGACGTGGAGGAAGAAAGTGCAAATGATGAAGAGTCAGAGAATAAAGATGAAGGAGAACCTATTTATATGGATTCCTCAGATGATGGCATTGAAGACTTAGATATTGATCATGACGAGTCACAAGAAGAGCCTAGGCCCTAATTCATATTATAGAGCTATGGCCATTTATATGTTTTGGGGGTCTTTGAGTTGTAATTATAAATGTTAACACTTTTATTTTGAAGAGTTTTGGATAAATATATTAACATTTGGTTGTTAATGTTAACATGCATTTTCTAATTATGACATGATGTTGTTAGTGCTAATATGCATTTTGTTGTTAACTATGTCACAGGGATTCAGCTAGCAGGGTGTCGCACCCGCGTCGATGCGACTCGACACGGATGCGGGTGCGGGTGCGGCATCGGGTGAAGTCAACCCGATCCTGGGTGCGTTGATCGCACCCAGGATCATTTCGGTCCATTTTTTTATTTATTTTAAAAAAAAAAATTGCTTTGTGAAATGGGCTGCGGAATTTTAAAAAAAAAATTATGTTGACAGTTGTTGCTCTTGTTTTATAAAGGGGCACTTTTAAAACCATCCAGATCCTTCTTTTTCGTAAAGGATTTTCTCTCTCCATAATAAATGATAATGATGGTGGTAGCCTTGTTGGCTATTAGTATTCATTGCTCTCCTGACGAGATGTAGCCTTGTGTAGAATAAAAACTATTAGTATCTTGGTGCTCCAGCTGTAGCCTTGTGTAGACCTCTCTTTTTCACATGTCAAATCCAATAAATTTCTTTTAGATGTCATCTATGTGCATCGGTATATAAAATGAAATTTGAAAAATCCTATGGCGTGGCAGTGGAGTCGTAGGCCTCATGAAGACTCTCTCTCCAACAAACCACATCAAACCTTGCGCTTATATTTTTTTTCGTGAAGACCAGGGAGTTTCAGACATGATTGAATCATGACAATCAGCAGAACGCAGCAGGCTGGGATTGCCAATCCTTTTGTTTCATCAATTTTGTTTTGTTGCCTCAAAGTACACAACAAGCAGAACGTGGGTAACGAGTCTTCAAACAAACACACACACCAGCAAAAAAAAATTGGACTCCCGACCCGCGTCGAGGGAACCCCCGACCCCCTTTTATATATATATATATATATATATATATATATATAACATTTTTGCCCCTGCCGCACCCCCGCACCCGGGTTTTTTGGAAGTGCCGAATCCCCACACCCGCACCCGCACCCATGTGACATAGGTTGTTAATGTTAATTTTTTATTGAATGATTGCTCATATTTTATTTCTTAGATACTTACATAGATCAAGTTGTTGCATTAATGTTACTTTTACATGTTAATCTCATATTTTTTCCGTACTTATTTGAGATTTTTTATTTTTTGTTGGTTGTTGCTTCATCAATAAAGCATTTCTTATTTATTTATAATTTTGGATAATTTTTATAGTTTTTTTAAAGTTTTAATAAAAAAAATTTGAGGCTTATACTTTGCGCCTTGAGGCTTACGCGCCTCGCCTCAGATTTTGGTGGAGCGCCTCGCTACGCCTCAACGATTTTCACAACACTGGTTACAATAGCTTATAATCAGATATGTTATGAACTTATGAATAGGAAATGTTTTAAATGCTGGAAATAGCAGGTTGGTTCAACTCCACTCTCTTCATTCAAAAAGACAAAATGATTATATCTGTCCAATTTACATTGTGGCAGTGTGTGACTTATCATCTGTACATAGGCCTTCTGTGGAACTCATGAAATATATCAAACCCAGTTGCTGCATGTAGCTGATTTGGGTACCCACAAGCTTTTCCAATCAATTTTATTTCAATAAGATTCTTCCAGAACACAGAAAACAGAGATCTGAAGGAGAAAGGTCAAACCATATGGCATTCACTCCTTCAGCCCTAATACATTCATGATAATGAAAAAGATGCTTTCTGTCCTTGTTAATCTGGAGGCCCATCAATACCCAACGCTCTTGAGGTACCAAAAGCATGCTGTTTAGAACCACCAAAATTAAATGATTTGTAAGATAGACAAGCTACAGGTGCTAGGCAAGACATCGCCTCAACTAACTGTGACAAGGCACTCAACTAGGCAAGGACTTTCAGAAGGCCTTACCTAGGTACAGACTAGATAGGTCATCTACTTGCCACGGTGAAATTGACAAAACCAAGCTATATAATCAATGTGGAATCCCTTACATGTTATACTGCATTCAGAGTCTTGGACTATGAATTCGGATAAACACTGCAGGATTGGACTCCTTGAAAGGCCTATGAAGTGAATCTTCCATATAGCAATTAGGACTCTTTGCTAATGCCCTTTACTACACTTTAAAAAAGCATTTTGGAAGAGCTCCTCTACGATAAGATCCTTGTTGAGACAATATTGAATGACAATGATATGTGGCTTTCTGTTCTTCAATTTGTTGCTCTCATCTCTAAAGTAAAAAGGGCAGAGAAGGAAATCCACCAAAAGAACCAGAGCCACATGTAACAAATAAAACAACTGAGTACATTAATCATCTGCGCAAGAAGGAAATAGCAAAAGATGCCTCAGTGAAGGATCAATTTTAGGCCAACTATTCAGCCTCTGCATATTCATGTTGTATGCGACAAAGTGAGCCAAATTAAAGTTTCATGATCAAGTTCGTATTTTTTATGATCTACGGTTATTTATGAGGGAGCTGAGTCAGCTGACTTCCAAAAATCCATATCTAGCTAATCCACACCACGTATATTTATCAAAGAATGAGAGATATCAATCCTGATCTCAATATCGACATCATACATGTCAGAATACACACATCTGGCCACACATGCCCAAATGTGCACAAAGAGAAGGAAGCTTAGTCTTTCAGTTCCAGATTCAACCAAAAAGAAAAAATCAATAAGCAATCATCAAAGAATAGATCATTTTTTAGAAGCAAGTTTTACCGGTTTCCGAAGGCCAGCAGGAGATTCTCCAAAAATGTCATCGCAGAACATATCTTCTGAACTCTCACTCTGCATAGAGTGACCAAATAAGAAAACCATGATAAAATGGAAGAATAGAACTTTTCTAATCATAAACATTAACAAATGCAGCCACATGCAATCCAGAACCTAAATCATGGGCCTCTAGCAATCTGCACATACCCAACCCACACAAGCACGCAAGCACATTTGCATGTGCAAGCATTCATGCAAGTCGTGCAACTCCCTCAACATACCATGGTCTTCGGATACCTCAGCACCAATGTCACAACAAAATAGTAAAACAAGCAAGCACAATATGAAATTAAGATTTTGAAATCAACAATAATGGGAACTCAGAACATTTTGATCAACAAAGGAAACAACACAGGATTTCACCTTATATATTTCAAATTAAGGATGATATCATTGATATACCTTTGCAGAAGTACCATCCAATCCCCGTTCAGCAGATGGCCTCTCCGAATTTAAGGCCCCATTCTGCAGTGGCAATTTGCCAACACAAAATGTTGGATCAGCAACACAGAGATCTGATGAATCCTGTCTAATCTCAAAAGCACCAGATCCCTGATGCACAGGAGCTGCAGCAGCCCTTGCATGCAACAAATCGTCACCATGCTTCTCACTATTATTGGATGTTTTCTCTGTAGAATTAAAACATTAAAATCATGATGAGTGCTACAACACAAAGTCATGGAAACAAAAATACAAAAAATACAATGAAAAAACAAAGAACATGTCCCTACCATGTTCCTCGGGTTGTTGCTGTTTGTACTTTTCAAGAATCGCTTGCCTCCTCTTTCTGCTTTCCTCTTTGATCCTGTCAATATCTTCCTCTTCTTCTTCTGCAAGCTGTAAAACCATTCTCTCTTGAAACTCTTCCCCCTCATCTTCCTCCCTACATAAAAACAAGCGTCAAAAAGACACAAGAATCACAGAGAAAACAAACATGAATCATATAGTACAATAGATATTCACCTGATCATGGCTTCTTTGCCTTGCTCAATATTCACACCACTCGGATCCCTTGTCAGTTCCTTCATTCTTGAACTATACCTTCCACGTTCTTGATCATCATATTTTGAATGCCTAGAATCACTATACATACCACGCCTATGGCGATCTTCTGGGCTATCACGTCTATATTGTTTAGATAAAGCATCCCCATCTCTTTCCCTATCTTTAACCATGCGCTTATCCCTCTCCCTTTCCCTATCCCTGTCCATTTCCCTTTTTCCATCCTTATTGTGAGAACTGTACTTGTTCTTTTCCCTATCTCTATCCTTTTCCAAATCCTCCTCCTTCGACCTTTCCCTAGAACCATGCTTGTTTCTTCCCCTGTCTCTGTCCCTTGGCCTATCCCGAGAGTCATGCATGTTTCTTTCCTTATCTCTGTCCCTGTCCCTGACCTTGTCCCGATAATCATGCATGTTCCTCTCCCTATCTCTGTCTCTCTCCCTGTCCCTGTCCTGAGAATCGTGCCTGCCCCACTCCCTATCTCCACCTCTTTCCCTGTCCCTGTCTCGAGATTCATGCCTGTTCCTGTCAATATCCCTGTCCTTTTCCTGGCCCCTATCCCATTGGTCACGTTTGTTCTCTCGTTCACCATGCCTAATAGAAACACTATTTCGAGATCTATCCCTGCTAGTACCTCTAATGAAATCATGCTCCCTGTCCATATCTACATAATGATTCCTACTACCATGATAATCCTCTTTATTTTCAAGTGTTTGGTGATTAACAGACTTGCCACAGTCTCCAACATTCTTTGTGTCTTCTCTAGAATGCAAGTGTCTTGCTCGGTCCTTATCCTTAGATATTCTTATCTGGTAATCATGAGAATCAGACACCTGTATATAATCTTTGTCATCTAAATTATCCTTGGTTTGGGATGTCCTTTCCCTTTTATAATCATGAGATATTGAATGATCCCTGTCACGAGCAACAACATGATTAGATGGAGACTGGACCCTTCTCCCGTACTTATCACTGGAGGATTCAGGTGACAAAGATCTCTTCTTATTTCTCAAACCATTTATTTTAAATTCTTTCGATTCTGGATCAACTTTTACATCAAATCCTTCCAAGTCACAAGTAGAATCACCAGGGTGTTCGCTTTTGCTGGCAAAATAATCTCTATTTTTGTATTTCCTTGAACTTGAACTATCTCTGGAAATTGGAGAACGGGGTTTAAGAAGAGATGGATCACCAACATCAACGTCAATGCCTGTGCCGATGCCCGTTCCATGCTCTTCTATTTCAACACTTAAGACAGCATGCTTGGAATCATTTCCATGCAAAGCATTCCTTCTGCAAGATTCGTAGTTCATTTCCGAACTAACATGACCAATTGATGAATCTAGCAATGGTTCCAGCCTTTTCCCTTCATCACATTTACCTGGAAAAGCATCTTCATGTCCAGTCATTAAATTCCCAGCCCCCAACTCCACAGACAAGGTTTTCTGGCTTGCTGAAGGTGCCTCTTTATCAATAACATACCAACTTCCATTTGTACAAATCCTATCATCATGGTTGAATCTTTTCTCCTGCTCAAAATCATGGTCATTTCTCTCTCGACTTCTACCTCGCACATCTTCATCTAATCTCCATTTTTCAACACAACCATCGTCACAGGCATTATTGGCTTCCTGAGACATGTCCCCTGAATAACCCGCTGCCAGATCTGCTAAAAGCATTCTATTTTTTTCAACATTTGGAATTTTTTCACTGCCAACATGCAACTCTTGCATGGCAGACAGGCTCTTCTCTTTGTTAACATGTAACTCCTGTCAATACAGCAAGCACACAATAGTCAAACAAATAGAAGATACAGTACTGGAAAGAAACGAAAGCCCTACAAAAAACTGCATCCATATACTATTAGGAAACAATGCTCAATTCATGGGCCTATGTAAAATAAAATAAATGTTTACATGCTCATTACATCAAAAAAAAAAAATTTGTTCCATTCTGGGGTCGGTATAAAACCAACAAAACAGACACTCAATCACAAATCATAAATATTTAGAGGCTCTAACAGACCACTGACCGGCAGTGATCAGGACAAGTAGTGGCATGGTCTAGATTCTAGCATGCATTACACGCAAATTCACCAGCTCCATCAAAAATTTCCCACTACTCACGTGAAATTGTGCTCCATTTCACCACTTACAACTACTTTTTTATCCAACAAACTCATCTCAGGAACATCAAATCAATATCGGGCAGAAACGATGTTTAGCTACAAGCAATTGTCTCCATGACACGACCAGAAAATAATTAATTAAGTCCATCTCAAACTGAAGCAATCTCCAACGTTTATTATGAACTTGATATGCAACATTTTCCATGCACTGACTTGATGAAGAGGAGGTTATATCATACACAAAAAATCGTGGTCCAAATACCTGAGCCATGAATCAACACATACAAAGAAGAAATTACTAAGCACAGTCAGAGCTTCTACACTAGGGACATATTACAGTCTGATGATAAAACATAAGCAACTAAAACGTGAAAAGTCCAGGCAGCTCTCTGAGAGTAGCGGCGTAAGCAACAATAACACGAGCACCGTGATTCGAATCCAAGATCAAGACTCTCCAAGTCATGATCAATTCATTCATTTAACATATCCACAACACAAAATTCAACACAATAAAACGATTGAATAACCACTAGCAGAACGATCCCTTCGTAGCCAACGTTATCAAATAACATCAACAACCACAGAATTAAGAACCTCCACCGGCCATTGCAGGAAACAAAACGGTGTCCGAATCATTAAAAATCTAAAAGCATTAAATCCAGCTAACGAGGAGAGAGTATTTGGAATTTGACAACTACTAGCAAAAGTATCCCTTCCTAACCAAACTTATCAAGTTCCATCCAGAACAATAGAACAGAAAGACAGTGTTCAAAGCATTAAAAGTCCATAACCTGGCTAATGACGATGTCGCATCAGCGAGACAACCAGAAAACTCACCTCATCAGCAGCCTTCAGGCTGGAGGCGTCCTCCATGGCTTCATCCGACTTGATCTCCCCAGACTCCACCTCCGAATCCGCCGCCATCTTCTGAACACCCCCAGTTCCCCCGTCCTCGTCTTCAAGTATCTCGCCCTCCTCCTTCTCGTAGTCGACGCAAGCAACCGCCGCACGACGATCGGCCGGTGGATCGACGCCGTCTTCTTGCTCATCGTCGTACCTGTGTTTGCTCCTATGCGGGTGATGATGATGCCGGCCGCTCCGGCTGTGGTGCTTCCGCCGCTTCGAGTCGCTCTCGCTCTCGCTGCCGTCGCCCGATCTGCGATGCTTCCTGTGAGAAGACGGCTCCTCCTTCGCCATGGCGAGATTCCGGATAAAGAAACTGATCGACAAGAATGAATAACAATAACGATTATGATCTTTAGATTTAGGGCTTCTACCGATGGAGGAAGCCCTCAAATCGGGGATTACTAGGGTTTTCTTTCTCTCCTCTCCTTTCTTTTTGTCTTCTGAGGCCGAAAAAAATAAACAACGAAGAAGAACCGGATTAGGGTTAGGGTCGGGATCGAGGGGTTTTCTTTTCTCCCTTTGCTCTCTGGCCCTCCTCACCCGCGCGAAGAGTAAAACGCAGAGACGAGTATCTCTAAACTTTCGTGGACAAGGGATGGACCTGTCGAGACGTCGTGAGATTTTTCTTTTTTGCGTGTGACCGTACACGTGGCGTGTGATAAGTGAGCAAGATATGTGAGGGGGGGGGATAAACCGTCACTGGTTTGAACACTGGGGAGTTCGGATGCTTTGATTCAGATTTGAGGAATTGGAAAATCCGAACCAACATTAGGGTTCCGCTGATCTTATATGAGCAACTTGTGATGGTCGCCGAGTTGAGCGGACGTTAATGACTAATGCTAAACCTAGAGAGCGCATCTTCTGCTGCAAGGTCAAAGCCTACAAGCAAAACAAGAGACCTTAACGTTTTGTTGTGTTCTTTAAAAGTGAAAAAATTGTTCAAAAGAGATTAATCTTTAAAATCTCATTAGATTTAAAGTCTGGCTGAATCTCATACAAATGAAAAATGAGAATAAATGAGATTCACTTTTTTAATCTCACTTTTGGGGTTGTGTGCCAACTTATTTTTTCATAAGGTTTCCTTTTAGTATTTTGTGTTAAAAAAAATATGTTTGATTGTTTTTGAGGTATTGTTCAAATTATATTTGCTTTATAAATCTATGTGATTCTAAATCACATAAAATGCAATCAAACGTGAAATCAAATATACCCTTAGGATACCTTTGGTTGTATTTTTTAAAAGTAAAAATACTATTAAGAAGAGATTCACTTAGACTTCATGAGAAAGTGAATCTCACACTAAATCTCATTTGTGAGGTTTATAGCAACTCACTTTTGCTAAGCTTGCTTTTGAAGCTGTGTACAAAAAAAAAATATGTTTAGTTTTTTTTAGTACTATTCAAATGAGATTTACTTTTTAAATCTCACGTGACATGCAATCAAACGTACCCTAAATGTTTTACCAAACAATAACCAGCCTAGTGGTTGATGATAGGGCTTTCTTTGACCTAATATATATATATATATATATATATATATATATATATATATATATTTTTATTTATTTATTTATTTATTTATTTATTTGTTTTTTATTTATCAAGTTAGTGTAATGAAAACATCAAGTTAAATGGGTTTTGTAAGTTTTCTTGGGTTTTTTATTTTAATTGATCTACGTGCTTTATTTAATAGGAAACATCTCTAAGAATTGTTTTGAGTTAATCTAACCATGGGTCAGCATTGTCGACTTAATGGGAATCAACCCATGGGTCATGTTTTTTTACTAAGAAAAAACTTTATTTTGTTAAATGATGCATTTATAACTGTTGGTTTTTGCATTACTAAAAAAACATGTATACAGGTTGGGTTTTGACAAATAAAACAAAATTTGTTTCTCACTAAAATCAACACGATATCACATCTATGATATTGTTTGGACCAAAAAATTTGTTTGCTAAGTCATTTGTAAATAGACACCTTGTATCCCGGAATATGTTATCCTTATTAAAATTTATACAAATCAGTAAGTTGAACTTATCAACACATCTATGTCACATAAGGCTTAATTTTCAACTAAAGTTCCTTAAATACTTGAAATATTAGTTTTTACAGTATCGTCATAATCATAGTTTGGCAAAACCAGTGAGCCAACTCGTGATTCGATTGAGTTCTCGTATCAACCTCTAACCAAGTTAAGAAATTAGTATGACTTGGTTAGGGACTAAACTTGGCCGAGTCAGCCAAGTTTTATCATTGACTAAATTGAGACAACTAAGTCTTATTACTAACTTTAACGAGTCACCAATGGCTTGTCTATTTTTTTCTACTTATAACACAATGATTTTATTACATATATGTGCATGAAATACCAATATTCAAATGAATATATTATTTGAAATAAGTATTTTCCAATAGTGATGTATTACGAGGGAGGTGATCTTTCAAAATAATCGTTAATGTTTAAACTATCATCATGTTAACATGATAAAAGTATGGTACTAATATATTATGAAATATGTGTTCTATTATTCTTTTTATATTCATACTTTGTTTAGATCATGAAATCTTATGAATGACAATGGTTTACAGAGTCTTTCTTAGTATTTCATGTTAAGGCTTTCCCTTGCTAAGAGAAATCTGCCAATCTCGATTGTGTCATTGATTCACACACACGTCATCATCAAGAGAGGAAATATATTAGAAGCTAAAAGGCTGCAATATTTTTATCGCAATGTGATTTCTCTCATCTAGAAAGCACTTTACAAATTCAAATTAGTTGCGAGTACTAAAAAAAACAATAACCATTCGAATATGAAGAATTAGTGTGTGATCTCTTACAACCGCTATAAGGCTTCGTTTGTTTCATTCAAATGTCAATGATGCATGGTAGATGGGAATGAGCATGGATTTCTAGAAAATCCTACTAGGTAAACCTTCTCATGTGAAAGCTTCCATGGGGAGGTATGTAAGGATCCACGCATAAAAAATGGTAGGTGATGGAAAAAAATCATGGCCCACTAGTGCCAACGTGACACTTATACACTACAACAAAGCAGTAGATTAGCGATGACCACATTCCGTCGCTAACAGACGTAGCGACGACGAGGCGACGGTATGCTTAAGCCACGAATTTTTCGACGCTAACTGGCGACAGATTTATTATGTCGCCAGGTCCGTCGCTAATTGCGACAGACTAACGAGCGTTGTATTCAGTCGCCAATCCGCCGGTACTAAACGACCGCGGCTTGGCGACGGATTTACGTTCGTCGCTATGCCGTCACTAGATTTATATGAATAGCGACGGATGGTTCCGTCGTAAACACGAAAAAAAAAAAACAAAATTAAATACCGAGAACGGTACATTTTATATTTCCTGTACAAATTATATTTCCTGTAAATAAAAAATAAACCACACAAAAAATTCCATATAAAAAAAATCTACAACAATTAATCGTTTCACCTTAAAATTAACAATTTAATTATTTACAATTCAACAATTACAATTAGGAAACATAAAAAAACAGAACTTCTTCAACACAGTTCTCTAATCATTGCCAAGATTTTGTGTGTCTTCTTGTTCATTGTATTTATCTGTCCCTTCAGCTCCGCTACGCTGATTATCGCTAGCAGCCTACACAAGAAAAGAATAGTCAATATTGATAAACAAAATATAATGAAATAAATTACACACTATATGTGATTTTATCATGTGCTCATGTGTGTTCTAAGGCAATAAAAAAACTTTATATGTGATTCTATCATGCTCATATGTGCTCTAAGACAGACAAAAAGTTATATATGTGATTCTATCATGCTCATATGTGTGCTAAGGCAGTCAAAAAATTGAATATGTGATTATAGCATGCTCATATGTGTTATAAGGCAGCTAGAAAAACTCTATATGTGATTCTATCATGCTCATATGTGCTTTAAGAAAGACAAAAAACTATATATGTGATTCTATCATGCTCATATGTGTTCTTAGGCAGTCAAAAAACTGAATATGTGATTATAGCATGCTCATATGTGTTATAAGGCAGGCAAAAAAAATTATATGTGGTTCTATCATAAATGATATATGTTCTAAGGCAGTAAAAAAGCTCTATATGTGATTTGTGTATGCTCATATGTGTTTTAAGGTAGTCAAAAAACTGAATATGTGATTATAACATGCTCATATGTGTTCTTAGGCAGTCAAAAAACTGAATATGTGATTATAGCATGCTCATATGTGCTCTAAGGCAGGCAAAAATACTTTACATGTGATTATAGCATGCTCATATATGCTCTAAGTCAATAAAAAAACTTTATATGTGATTCTATCATGCTCATATGTGCTCTAAGGCAGGCAAAAAATTCTATATGGGATTCTATCATGCTCATATGTGCTTTAAGGCAGGCAAAAAGTTATATATGTGATTCGATTATGCTCCTATGTGTTATAAGGCAGTCAAAAAAAACTTTATATGTGATTCTATCATGCTCATATGTGTTCTTAGGCAGTCAAAAAACTGAATATGTGATTATAGCATGCTCATATGTGCTATAAGGCAGGCAAAAAAATTTATATGTGATTATAGCATGCTCATATGTGCTCTAAGGCAATAAAAAAACTCTATATGTTATTATAGCATGCTCATATGTGCTCTAAGGCAGGCAAAAAACTCTATATCTGATTCTATCATGCTCATATGTGCTCTAAGGCAGTCAAAAAGTTATATATGTGATTTGATTATGCTCATATGTATTCTAAGGCAGACAAAAAACTGAATATGTGATCATACCTGAGAGGGACCTGGAGTCGAAGATCCCCTGTTCAGAACAAGATTGTTGATCTCATTTCGGAGAAAGGGGGCGACGGTGTCATGAAGTAGTTATTCAGTGATTCCGTAACGATCTGGCGTACATCATCACCAGAAAGGATAGTCTGTTGCTTGGAGCTTATGTCGGCGCAAGAAGTCAGTGAGCAGTAACTGGAAGAAGCAATAACTGGTGAAGTGTTCATATTACTCCCAAACCCGAACACGCGACCTTTTTTGGGTTCACCTGCTGCAGTCACCCATGCTGTAGGATCAAATGATGGATGCTGAGTAGCGTCATCGCCATATTGCTCTACCATCTGTTGCTCATATGCCTCCTACAAAATAATGTTTAAAGTATTCATTAATAATTAATGATAACATTATGATAACTTGCATATATATTGCAATGATTATTAATATAATAAATACATACCATTGTCGTTCTCGCCTTCTCTGATACGAAGACTCCTGTGGTATTCCGTTTATGTGTTTCAACAAACACATCCTTATATGGTACACTGCCTCCTTTTTCTGCTTCTTGCGAAGTTAAATGACAAAAGATTTAGTACACAAGTTTGCAACAATACTTATAAATTTATTATTATATATTAATGAGTTACCATTTTCTTCAGGTGACTCCCAAATGTCTTAGATCCACCTGTGTGTAGATGGGCTTCGGGCATCTTCGATCGATTTTGTGCAGCCTTCGCAGAGCGATTTCTAAATGCATCTCCGCCCACTTATCACACATTTCATCACAGTAATCTCTCATGATAGTAATAGGGCCATGGCCCTTCCACAGTAATGAATCATCTACTACGCCATATGCTTTTTTTGCTGCAGTTTTCATAGTGTGCAGCATGTCTCCAAATTGATTGGCAGCCACCTTCTGTCACACCTTCCTTGCATCATTTTCTTCTACCGTAGTTGCGAAGCGATTCGAATCTTACAAATATTTTCAGAAAGTTAGTAGACATTACTTAAATAAATTAAATATGAAACACATTAACTATGAGGAACAACTGTATACCGTAAATGAGGACCACAATCTGTCTAACACTTCCTTTTGATACTCTTTCTATTGAGCAACCGGTCCTGGTAGATGTTGAATAAGTGAATTCCTAATCTTCCGTACTACTTCTTGTGGCTCAAACCTCGTGCTGCACATGAATTGTTACACAGTAAATATCAATATAAAATATTTATAAGATATGCAATAATTGAAAACAAAATACTTACGGTCGATTATCGATATACAATATTCAAATGAGTCTTCTTGTGCCAGACTAAGAAAACCTTGCTTCCTGTGTTGGCTCCTGACTTGTGTGATCAACTGGTGTAGGTGAGTCGTCTATAGGTGAAACATCATCTGTAAAAAAATACGTTAGAAGTTCTCAGAACGCGCATTTGAACTAATCAAGCATCCAATTAGTTAATCAATATACCTATCACAAGAGCCCGTGAAGATGAAGGTTGAGTCTGGCTACTACTGGATGAGCGACCATTGTAACCTCCACGAACCATATTCTAACAAATAACATATGTCATACAATACATTCAAATAATTCACATCAAGTATTATAATACATTCAAGTCATTCACATCAAGTATTACAATAATTCAAATCATTCATATCAGGTACTGCAATGCATTCAAGTCATTTACATCAAGCATTGCAATGCATTTAAATCATTCGCATTAAGTATTACAATGCATTCAAATAATTCAAATCATTCACATCAAGTATTGCAATAATTCAAATCATTCGTTGCATAAATTATAATACATTCAAATAATTGAAATCATTCACATCAAGTATTGCAATGCATTCGAATCATTTGTATCAAGTATTACAATACATTCAAATAATTCAAATCATTCACATCAAGTATTATAATGCATTCAAATAATTCGTATCAAGTATCACAATACATTCAAATAACATTTTTAATCATTCACATCAAGTGTTGCAATATAACTCATGCATTCACATCAAGTATTACAATACATTCAAATAATTCACATCAAGTATTGCAATGCATTCGAATCATTCGTATCAAGTATTATAATACATAAAAAAAAAAAAGTTAATCATTCACACCAAGTATTGCAATACAACTCACATCAAGTACTGTAATGCATTTAAATAGAGGTTTGTAGTATAAGATATTGCTCACTAACTTAAGAATTCTTCCTCGTCACTAGTTTGACTTTCTTCTTCTTCTTCTTCTTCTTCATTGTTTGCCATCCACTTGGTACATCATTTGGATCACATTTCTCTATGAATGTTTCATCGGCCAATGGAGATATGACATGCATATCATGCGCAACATCGTGACCACAAGCGAAGTCATAGACATCATCTGATTGATAGTAATCGATGTCTTCATCTAACTAATCTTCCTGTAACTGATCATACTCGGGGTATAGTTTGGACTTCACCTTGCAAATTGCCCACCATTCATTTTTATCTGACTTTTTTATACTCGGATATGAAGTATAATAAACTTGTTAAGCTTGCGAGGCTAATATGAATGATTCATATGTTCCAAACCTAAATTTATGATTCACCAACACAATGCCTGAAGCTTTGTCAAGTCTTGTTGCAGTTGGATCAAACCAATGACACTTGAATAAAGTTACCCTGTTATTCATGCCTAAGTAAGTCAACTCCATTATTTCCTCTATAACACCGTAGTCATCATGTTCATTTTCACCGTAGCTGCTACCATTGACACACACGCCACTATTTATCGTTGATTTGTTTATACCGTAATCTTTTGTATGGAATCGATAACCATTTACGATATACCCGTTGTAGCATTACACAACTTTGGTCAAACCATTTTCTAAATCACATATTCCTTGATCTTTAACATCACCATGACAAACCTACACACAGACGTAAACAATGATTGTGATCACGATCAATTAAGTAACTTAATTTTGTTTATAAGTACAGAATTTATGTTAGCTTCTTTACCAACTATTTCAACCACTCCACAAACTTAGTTTCACGTTCTTTTTGTACTTCTGCATCAGTGAGATATGAAACTTCGCTTTGCAACTCCAGATCAAATCGTCTGCAAACCACAAATACTTATATTATCGAGCCATGTATCCACATATAGAACATAAAAGAATTTATAATTGAGTTGCATATACATATACTTACTCGATGTATGGGTCGATCGCTGAGCAATTAAAAAGAATATAGATCTGTGTTGCATCTTGCCCTCGATCTGTCAATAGCCTTGATCGACAACTACCAAATGCATGCCCAAGTGGTTGAAATATCGACAGCTTGTCAGCTACAGCTACTTGTTCTCCATCATCGTTACGGAGCAGGCATGTGTAACGTGTTGGAATATGAGGTTCGAAGTACATATATGAGAAATTTGAAATCTCTTCTAAAGTGTACGCCTCACAAATAGAGCCTTCTACTCTTGCTTTATTACGAACATTTTTTTTTAGGTCGAACATGCATCTGACAAGAATATACATTTCAAATTTTAAATATCTATCATTAAAGAGACAAATATAAAAAAGCATATACCTTTCAAATGGGTACATCCATCGATATTGCACAGGGCCACCAACCCTTAGTTCATATGGCAGATATATGATCAAATGTTTCATAACATCGAAAAATGCTGGCGGAAATATCTTTTCTAGCATACAAATAGTGGTGATGACAGAGTCCTCGAGATTCTTTACATCTGATACTACGACCTCCGATGCGCACAATGTTCTGAAAAATCCGCTCAACTCAGACAATACCCTCCATATAGGTTTGTCTAATATATCATGGAATGCTAGGGGTATCAATCGTTGCATAAAGATATGACAATCATGACTCTTCAACCCATATAATTGTCCATCGTCAATCTTCACAGCCCGAGCAATGTTAGAGACATATTCATCTGAAAATCTCAGTTGTCTCAACCATTGACATACACGTTTTATTTGATCAGGTCCGAGCACGTACTTTGCCTTTGGTTTCAGTACTTTGCCATTATACTCTTTGAGTTCCAATTTTGGTCTTTTACATATTAATTTTAAATCCACACGGACCTTCGGATTATCTTTTGTTTTTCCTTTAATATTCATTATTGTATTGAACAAATTATCAAACACATTTTTCTCTACATGCATCACATCCAAATTATGTCGTATCAATAGGGTCGGCCAATACGGTAGTTCCCAAAAAGTAGATTTCTTCGTCCAATTGTGATCCTTCCCAAATCCATGGAAGGGTGTAGGACTGCGGGCATCTGTTAATACATCTGGAAAGTATCGCAATCTTATTAGAATCTCTATGCCAGATAATCTTGAGGATGAACCTTCTGTTTCAGTTGTGCATGCTTTAAACACATTCTTTTGTCGTCGAAATGGATGATCGCTGGGTAGAAATCGATGATGACACTCAAAACAGCAAGGCTTCATTCCATGCCTCAATCTAAAAGCTTTGAAATCCTCCATGCAGTACGAACAAGACATCCTCCCATGTGTGCTCCAACCAGATAGCATACCATATGCAGGGAAGTCACTGATTGTCCATAGAACAACGACCTTCATGTTGATTTTTTATTTTTTTTGGGCATCATACGTGGTAACACCGTCATCCCATAGTACTTTTAGTTCATCAATCAATGGCCTTAAATATACATCAAAATTTTGGCTAGGTGAGGTCGGACCAGAGATCAACATAGATAAGAAAAGATTTGAACGTTTCATACACAAGCTTGGTGGAAGGTTGTATGGAGTTACAAATACTGACCAACATGAGTATGGAGTTGATCTACCCCCAAATAGATTAAATCCATCTGTACATAGACCGAGTCTAACATTTCGCACTTCCATTGCGAAGTTCTGATGAGTACGATCAAAGTGCTTCCAAGCTTCAGCGTCAACAGGATGCGTGATCTTGTCTTCATTGTATCGAACTTTATTTGCATGTCATCTCATGTGTTTAGCTGTCCTTGAAGACATATACAATCATTGCAATCTAGGAGTAATGGGAAAATAGCGAAGCGACTTGTATGAAACTTTCTTTGATCTCGTGCTACCATTGCCTCTTGTCTTTGGCTTGAACCGAGGATGCCCACATGACGGACATGATATGTTGTTTTCATGATTCTTGAAATACAACATGCAGTGATTTGGACAAGCATTTATCTTTTTATACCCCATACCTAGAGCGTTGACCAAAACTTTCACACGATAGAAATTTTGTGGCAATTTCTCATCTTTGGGCAACATACTCTTCATAATCATGCACAAATAGTCAAAACATGATTGACTCAAATTATACTCGAACTTCAAATTCATTAGTTGAAGAACTGCAGACAAGATAGTGTGACTCTCACAACCGTTCCAAAGTGGCTAATCAGCATCTCTAAGTAAATCATAAAATCTACTAGTTGCATCGCTCGGTGATTCTTCATCTATTGCAGATCTTACATCACTAGGACTCATAGCAGAACCTAGTTCTGTTCATGCGGCATCAAATATCAAATTCATATATGAATTATCGTGCTCCACATTCACCCGTGCATCAAAATTGCTTCTAAATTCTTCTCCATAAAACATCCAATTTTGATAATCACTCACAAAACCCTTCCTGTATAGGTGATGTCTAACGCCATGAGGTTCTACAAATCGATTATTCTTACAAATCTTGCAGGGACACCTAATCCGACCTGTGAGATCCACTATACTGACACTTGTCGTTGCAAATTCAATAAAATTGTCAACACCATCCATATATTCATGCGATAACTCATTGTCCACTATCCTACAGTACATCCATCACGTTTTGCAATCATTTTGTCGTATGATGTTATGAATAATAACCTAACCAGTTAAAAGAGAACTATCAGAATGCTATGATAAAGAAAACATCAGATTTATCATGCAATATATGATGTCATACAATCACAAGAATGATGATGCATGCATTGATAACTTAATATTTTCATGTGCAAACTATTAATGACACGATACATTCATTTGAAGCATGCTTTCATTATACAATTTCACATGAAAGACATAATCAAATTGAAAGTAACTACATGCAAGCATGAATACAATCACATCAAACATTGCAATACATCGAAATCATTCATATCAAACAAATGTCAAACATGTACCTGCAGTAAACATACTTCAATATCCCGCTAACTACTACAATGCCTAGCATGGAATCTGTACTCCAAAAATAAGAACACTTCTATTCTCATACATTAAAATCATGCTCAACATGATCTTCGAACTCCAACAAAGCAGTCTTAGATATCAACAACTAAGTGAGTGTATGAACAATAAAGTGTTACATCCAATAAATTAAATAACATGTGACACACTTGCATCACTTACTCACCACGGGTATTTACCCGATTTGCATTGTTTTTGTCACTTACTTACCACGGGTGGCGGGGCACAAGCGAGTTCCGTTGAGAAAATCTGCAAAAAACACTGTGTTAAAATGAAGTCACCACCTGCCGAAAAAAAAAACTCGAGGCAGATGTAGTTTCACAGAACGCAGGGGGCGACCCCTTTGCCGAAAACGCAGAAGGGCGACCCCCTGCCTGCCAGAAACGCAGGGGGGCGACCCCCTGCCTGCCAGAAACGCAGGGGGGCGACCCTATGCCGAAAACGCAGGGGGCGACCCCTTGCCGGAAATGCAGTGGGGGGAACCCCCTGTCTGCCGAAAATGCAGGGGGGCCGACCCCTTGCGCCGTGCTGTCGAAAACACATGGGGGGCGCCCCCCTGTCGAAAAATGCAGGGGGGCGACCCCCTGCTGCCGGAAACGCAGGGGGGTCGACCCTCTACTGTCGGAAATGCAGGGGGGTCGACCCCCTGTCGGAAACGCAGGGGGGCGACCCCCTGCCTGTCGGAAATGCAGAGGGGGCGACCCCCTGCCTGCCGAAAATGTAGGGGGGTCGACCCCCTGTCGAAAACGCAGAGAGGCAACCCCCTTCCGGAAACGCGGGGGGGTTGACCCCCTGCCGACGGAAGCGCTTACATGCGCGTCGCCGGGCGGTGGCGGGAGGCTGACGGGGAGCGGCGGCTGACGAGCGGTGGACGGTGGGGGTTGGAGAGAGGCCGACGGACGGCAGACGGGAGCAGTTGAAGAGCGAAATAGGAAAAGAGAAAGAGGGATGAGATTAGGGATTTACGCGACATTTAGCGACAGCTTAGCGACGAAATTATTCCGTCGCTAAGCCGTCGTAAATCAAAATACCAAAATAGCGACGGAATCTATTCTGTCGCCGAATCCGTCGCTATTTAGCGACAAAACCTTACATCGCAAACTCCGTCGCTAAATAGCGACGGTGTTTGAGACAGATTCATTTCCGTCGCTATGTTCGTAAAGATTATTGATTGTAGCGACAAATTTATTTCGCTCGTTAAGTCGTCGCTACTTAGCGACGAAATTATTCTGTCGCTAAATGCCGTCGCTAATTCCATATTTTCTTGTGGTGATATGCCATAATGATTTGATGCATGTTTCATTCATGATGAGAAAGGATTATGCCATAGTTGTGAGCTTAGCAATTTCTCATATAAGTTGCATAAAACAAAAGGTGTTTTCCTGAAAGAATAATAATCAATCATTGTTGCTCACTGCTTGAATGTTTGGATGGATCATCAAAATAATAAATTAGCTCAGATGGATCATTAAAATAATCATCTTTTAGAACATCAATATCAGAATTTTATTCTTCTAAAAATTAAACATCCCTACTTTCAATCAAGCCATATTAAGATAATGAATTTTGGATGGTTTTGGATGCCCAATAAAAGTTTGTCTAATTGATATATTGTCTAGTTGAACTCAACATCTTTGCATGGGTTATGGATCTCTATATTCAAAGATGACTCAAATATGGTTGCCTACTAGTTTATAACTCGTGAAAAGTAAAAACGAGTGTCTTGTAGGGAACTCAACTTAAAATATAAACAGCTGTGCAAACAACTTCTTCCTATTAACATTTTTAGATAAATTTACATGTGATAACATGGATTGAATCATATTCAAGTGAAGTATGTCAGATATATCTGTTGCGCTATTTTGTTATGGTGCATTGACGTTTGTCAGTCAATTCCATGTTTTCTATAATATTTATATAATTCACTTAAAATATAATTACCATATTGATCATATCTTATTTCTTTGAATTTTTATCTAAATTGATTTTCAACATCTCGATAATATTTCTTGAACTTTTCATATGCTTAAAACTCATGTGATATGTGGCATATATATTCATATCCTAGAAAATCATTAATTAAGGCGACGAAATAAAGTAAGCCTCTATAAGTTTGAATCTTAAATGGTCCGCATGTATTTGTTTGGATTATCCCCAATAATTTATATGCTCTAATTACTTATTTGAAAAAAGTTTTCTTGTTATTTTACCACATGCAAGATTCATCTTTACTAAATGATTTATCATCGAGATATGTAATAATTAGAATTTAACTAACACCTTTTATCTTGTTTAAACTAATACGTCCCAATCTTTGGTGTAGGAGATTCACGTCTATAGCCAATGCACTATCCATGCAAGCAAAAGAACTAGGTGCTTTATATTCATTATATAAACACTCAGCTTGAACAAATCGTGGTATTGGTAAAATATGCCATCATACCTATTTTGACCATACAAACTCGTGGTGGTTTTTTTCTTACAAACCTAAGTCCAAAGTTCTTAACTGTGGCATGTATCAATGCCAAATTATGTCTCATCAATGACACATTTTGCCTAATACATTCAATTTATATGACCCAATTAGGTTGACATTCCATCAAGTTCGTAGTTTCATCTTTGCTCCTTGCAACATGATGAGGCTCCCAAATCCACCCACCATTATGAGATATCCTGGTATGCGAAAAAACATTTCGATACCACGTTGTTGCATTTATTATTACTGTAATTGTTTCAGGGTCAACAATCTCTTTTAATGTGTCCAAGTTTCTCTTATTTAAAGCATTTGACATGAAAAAACAATTAATTTCCTCTGACTTTTAGAATATTGGGCACTTTTTTCTTATTATATTTGCCAAATTTTTATTGGGTCAGCTCTTAAACTAGTGGGGTTCTGATTATCTATGATTACTCTTAGCAATATCTCAAACTACCAATAATTTACTCCTTTTATCTTTTTCATGTTAATTAGAATGTTAGCCCAATCATACCCAATTTATTGAAGTTATGTTTAAGGACAATTGTGATCGTTCTTAAATATAACATATGAGTACATATGTATATGTAAAGCATATATAATTTGACTTACAATGTATTATATTCATGACCGATTGATAATCAGTTTTGAAAACGTATCTGATGCTTAATGGGGTGAAAATGACACCGATCTCTCACACGTGATGATTGATGTCTGGTTTTCAAACATATTTAGCTTCGAAGTATGCTCGTACATATAAGCTTCGATCTACGAGTATCAAATATAAACCCCTACCTTGTTTCATCGAAATCGATAGGCATGAACATCGAAACGACTGGTTCAATGGTATGATCCGCACAACTCCTTCGATGCGTGGCTACAACTCCTTGATTAGCTCATCTTCAATGGAAGTCCAAACCTCCTACACTTAATAGATAATGAAAAGAAAGAGAATGTGAGAGAGAAGAGAAGAAAGAGAAAATAAACAAAACTCTAGCAAATCCCAATAGAGGGGCATCAACTCCTCCTTCGCCCATTTATATAATTTTTTCTTCTTATGTTCAAACCTTCATAATTTTTAAATTTTCATCCCAAACTTTTTAAATTTTAAAACCACTTAACCTAACACTACTACACCACTTATTTGGTAAGTTTTGACTTATGCATCTTTTTCTTTGCTTATTATATTTTTAAAAAACTTTTTAAAATAACAAATTTTAGATTTTTTAACTTAAAACTTTTAAATTTAATTTCAACACGAGGTATCCAGTTTTTTTGGAGTTAAGTTTAAAGACTGTTTAAGATAATAGATATTTGTTTATGACCACCAATGATATTTTCATCAATTACCAAATCCTTGTCCTATCATGACATTGTTTGTTTTTCCTCATCCTGTAAGAGTTATACAGCTTTGGAAAGAGCTAAATGTTGGTTTCTAAGGCGTCATATTTTGCCACGTTAATACCCAACATAACATTTATTGTAAGGTAGTTCTCAAAGACCCTAACAAGGTCATCCTCCATATAAGCTAATATAAGCTAGCATCATGTTTTTTGCGAGGGAAATTAATCGCTTTTGAATTTTTGGTAGTCAGATTTATCCTTTTATCTCAAAGACCCTAACAAGGTCATCCTTTTATTGTATCCTCAATATATTTTTACATGCTTCATACGCAAAAATAAGGGGTCAAGCCACACACAAATCAATTAATGTTCCATATCCAAGTAACTATTGTATATTAGATTACTGACGTTACAGCAAAAAACAACTGCATATAGCTTATGGCATAATGGTAATATAAAACAAATAACATGCACTCCTCTATACTACGTAGCCTTGGGATATGGGCCTCGGAATCGAACCTAATTTGGATAGGTGGTGGATATGATCCAATTAGTTGATTTGAATCATCTATAGCAGGGAGGTTGGATCTAGCGCCTTGATGGACTTCTTTAGATCTTGTTGGGCTGATTAGGCCAAGTAGACCTTAGTGAGCCAATTGGTCTGGAATCCAATCAAATAGATATGACCCAATGGACTTGATTGCAGCCAGTTGGACTCGAACGAGAAATGAATCAAATTCTCGATGTAGGATATGTGCAAACAGGTTTGGACTTTCACAAATCAAGGTCAGCCATTAACTTATTGATTGATTGGTTTGGGTCTATCATCTATGATTGACATTTTGGGTTAATTACATGAGTTTTAAAGTGGGCAAGAAGGATCCTCCCACCTTCATTTCTCCTTTAGCAAAGTGACTTTCTCATCTACCTTCTGAGCTTAACTCCACCGGTTGGATATTTTTGAAGGCTAGATGGATAATTTGTTGTTTAGTATATAGAATGATATGTGGTGACTCGAGAGTAGGGTAGACAATGAAAGTAGAGTGACAAATCTTCTCTATTTCAGAACAAGCCTTCTCTTATTCAGAGATATGCCATTATTTAAAAATGTGTTTGAATTTTGAAAGACCAAAAATGCCTTTAATGTATGCAATGATAATGCCCTGGCTCAAGTTGCATGTCATTCTTGAACATGTATCATCCCAACAAAGAGAGGATAAAAGATGCAAATCGGTTACCCGGTTCGTGAAGAAACAACTAAGTTATGCTACTCTTACGAATTACACAGCTAAAAACAAGATTAGTGAAAAACAATCAAATAACTAATGCATGAAATTCAGGAAAATAACAATAATTCAATCCAACAACTCCAAGTAAAAAATCCCTACAATGAATATTTTGTAAGAGAACATGAAAAACCCTAGTTTTATTTTGGATACAAGATGGATCCGTTAAATTATTTTTTTTTTCAAATCCAAATAAACAAAAAAAACTAAACTAAACTAAACTGGATCCAAATGGATCTATGATGGACTTGAACTACATGCTGCTCTGCTCCTGCATTATCCTTTTCGAGTTGGAGAAGACTTGCCCTGAAGTCCCAATCCTGCTTACGTTTCTTTCAATTCATCTCGACTTTTAAGCACCAAGAAGATGATGCAATCTCCAATCGATATGGACTTATTAAGCACGTGTGGAGAAGAAGGTGGTTGTAGGATCTGTTTTGCCAATGATCCAAATGGAGAGAATATCTGAAGCCTGTTGCTCTCTGGTGGCTAGTGCAGAACAATGATAAATGGATCCTCTTGCAACATACGAGCCAAAGTTAAAATGTCAAAATGGAAATGCTTGTGGATCCAATTAAGACAGATCACATGCAAATTGGTTCCGCATGGGTCAAATGAGCACTTTGAGGATTGTTCAAGTAATGAATAGGCATGGATGGATGGGGTACATGTGGGTTTAGGCTGACATTTGGGTTCAAATGGACAAATTGTAGATGGGTTTGAATCAAAGTTGGGTTTGAAATTAAGATAATGGGTCCTAATAAAGGCTTTGGATAAGGGTTTGGTTCAAACACATTTGGATTAGAGGGGCTTTTGTTTCAGGTAACATTAGGACCAAGAGTGAGAATTTGGGTCCAACCAGGAGTGGAGCAACGTGTAGATGGGTCAATAAGAGATCCATTTGAATTCAGTTTAGTTTAGTTTTTTTTTTTTTTGAGTTTATTTAAATTTGAATTTTTTATGCAATGGATCCATATCGGATAAAAAATGGACCTAGGGTTTCCCCTGTTTTCCTATAAATATTCATTATAAGGACTTCTCAGTTAGAGTGGTTGGATTGAATTATTGTTATTTGTTTGAATTTTATGCATTAGTTATCCCATTATTTCTCATTAATCATGCTTTTTGGTATTGTAATTCATAGTACTAGCGTAACTTTACTTGTTTCTTCGTGAATCGGGCAACCAATTTGCATAAAGAAATCTCTTTCTCCGATCTACAATACTTGGATTCTCTAATAACTGTAGAGAGAGAAAACACAAGAATATTTGGAGAAAATTGAAAGTTGGCCAAATATCAAACACAGTTATTTTTGGAAAAGCAACATTTTGAATCACACACACAGAATTGGGTTTATTTTCTAATTATAGATTTATGTAAATTCTAAAAAATGGCATGAAAATAATAGAGTGAGAAATAGTTCGATGACAAATGTCAAAAAGGGCGAAAGTATTGTGTAAATACATCAGCTACTATTACTGTAAATAAACAAACCAATAATTTAATATACACATACTTATGGTTGACTATCCAAGAAAAAAGACATTGGTTAAGCATAAATAAAGTCCTAAGTAGGTGTTTTTTTTGGGTTTGGGTTTGAGTATCTTTCTCAACATTTTCTACTCAGTCAGTCCAGCGAAAAAGTTAGTGACACAGCTCAAACCCTCAAACGAGTCAATCAAACCTCATGAACTCCTAGTGTTTTACAACTGTGGTGTTAGACCCAAGCCCATGAACTCGCCAGCTCTCAAACTGGCCCAGACCACAGGCCTACGAATTGGACTTTGGTCCAACTTACCAGCCCACTTACAATACAGATCAGGCCATGTGGCGAGCATCAGAAAGGGTTAATTACGTTAACCCTATTTCGTAAAAAAAAAAAAACTCGCCAGAACCTCCTCATCGCTGCCCATCCCCCCACCGCTCCAACACCTCCTCCGCCCTCGCGTCCACCTCACCGCCCATCTCCCATCGCCACCTCCTCATCGCCGTCGTCAGAGAATCCTCCTTCATCGCCACTGATGAACTCTCCTCCCTCTTCGCTCTGGAGGCCTTCTTCCCCCACCCCCGTCGCCACACTCGACGATTCCCCTTCCTCCTTGCACGATCGACAGAACGTCGGTATCACGACGGCGGAGAACTGACCGGCCGCCAAAGGTGCCGGGCGACGAGGATGTTAGCGCCGTAGACCCTCGCATCACAAGACCAATAGAGGAAGGCGGAGTTCGGGAGGTAGAACACCGTGGCCTCCTCGGAAAGCCCCGTCCGTCGCTAGAGCAGTCAGGAAACCGGGTTTCGCGGTCGTCGTTGTTTCGATAAACCGGAGAGTGGTTTTCTGATCGGAAAATTTTCAGGTTAGGGTTTTTTAGCCACTGCACAGCCCATCCAGGCCACGCTCGGCCCGAGCTCAACAGTGGCCTCGCTGTCCGGGCCTCTAACACTCGCCTCACCGACTCACAGGAGCTCGCCGTCGGGGGCGGCACCGACGGGGTGCGAGGTAATTTTTTTTTAAAAACCAAATAGGGTTAATGGCATGATTTACGGCGTTAACCTTTCTAATGCTCGCCACGTGGTGAGCATCAGAACGTAAAGTCGAATGACCTTGACAAATGACATGACCTACTCCACTTACAACTAGGGGTGCACACGAGCCGGGGGCTCGAGCTGAGCTCAGGCTCAGAAAGCTAGACTCGAATTGAGCTTAGCTTGAAAAGTTGTGTACAAACTCGGCTTGATTTGAGCCGCATTAACTTACATTTAAAAAAAAATAAAAAAAATCAGAAGTTGGGATTTGAACCCATGATCACATGAATGCACGGTATACATATAAAGCACTTAGCTAAAAGAAAGCTTTTGTAAGTATTTGTCAGCAAAAATAATATATATCTTAAAATTAGTCATTTTGAGCTTAATGCCCGATAAGCTCGGCTCATACTCATTTACTTAGACGAGTCTGAATAGGGTTTAAACTTTAAATGAATCGAGCCCGAGCCTAGCTCGAACATAGGTAAGATCAGGTGCAGCAGACGAAAATTGTGCAGTCACATTGCACCCGACCCTCCCTCCTTACAACATCTTATTTTAAATTAGTAAAATAGTGGAAAAGATAAGCGGCGATTGCAAGCCAACGATTGCCACCCTCTTTCTTTCTCTCTCCTTCCCCCCTTCTCTTCCATGGCGCAGGTGACGGGTTGCATAGCTCCTCTCTCAGCGACACCGCTTCGCTCGTTTCTTCACGTCCGCCATGAAACTCACTGGAGCTCTCCCTTCTTCACCTCCTCTTGCTCCCCCAAAAACAAAACCTCCCCACCACGTTACGTTGCTTACGCCAAAAGGGTCTCTTCTCGCACCGGCAGGTTCGACAAGACCAAGAAATCAACTACCACCACCACCACAACTCAACAAGACGAAGGGGAGGGGGAACAGCCGCCGGAGGGAGCACTGGCGCCTGGAGATGAGTTCCCCGCAGCCGCAGACGACGGCTTCGTCGTGCCGGACTTGCCGGGCGAGAAGCCGGATTTCCTTGAAGGGCCGCAGTGGGATGGGTTCGGCTTCTTTGTTCAGTACATGTGGGCGTTTGGGATCTTGTTCGCGGTAAATTTTCTTTGCCTCGCCCCCCAACTCAGCAGTTTGCAGTTTGTTCTCTTTTGCTGTGGAAACTGAATTCCGGGGAATTTGCTTTCGACCGAGACTGCGATTCCGTCGTTTGGTCGTAACAAGTTCCACGTAATTTGATTTTCCATCGGGTTGGTGGCATTTTTACGGGCACCTGGTTGGTGCCTTCCGCAATGGCACTAAGATGGGTCATGGGGATCTCGAATTCTCATGCTTCAATTCTATAGATCTCACTTTCCTGCACCTTAATGAATTTCATGGAGTTTAAGCATACTTTTGGATATGTGGAAAAGTGACATCGTTGCCACTTTTGGAATTTCTTTAATTGGAAAACACACCGATTTCTGACGCTATCTATCCAAACGCTTGGCTAAGTAGTTTAATTCGTTCATTAAGAAAAGCGGTAGTTTATTTCGTTTTTGTTTGACTGTTGTTGTTGTCAAGAGGAACTGTAGTTTGGCTGATATATTTGTTTGATTGTTGTGAGCATTCATTGACTATTGCTTAGAACAACAACATGCTTGCAATTCCAGTAATATTAGCTTTACCAATCTTTATGGGCACCCGTTCATATATAGTCCTGGTTTCCATCAATCAATGGAACCAAGGAACTTGAAGTTTCTTGAGTTTCGTGATATGTATGGTGTAGACTATTTTTGTTATAAATACTAATAAGATAGCAATTACGATCCAAGAAGTTACAAGTACTTGGGCATTCACTTGGAAATCATCTATTTGTTCGGGTATCCTGGTATCCTGTCATCTGACGATACATTTAGACCAGTCAGAAGAAGCTCCAATGACAAAATCTCTCACTACACCAAGTTAAATAGAGACAGTTTGGTGAGCAAGATAGAAGGTTGGTAATTTCACTTTCTCTCAATAGCTAGAAGACATGAACTGCCATTCAAGAGACCACATCAAAGTAGAGCAACTGCGACACAAAATTCATTACTGATGCTTGATCTTGCTGGTGCCACCTATTGGTAGGCTGTGGGAGTGTGATGTTTGGAGCTGTTGTTCATGCACTTGTTCCCAGTGGAAGAAGAGTTATCCATTATCTTGCAGATCATGGCCTTATCAGGTGGTCGGTGATGGCCAGTGTTATTAGAAATGATGGCCGGTAAAGTGTCAGCAAGTGACTTTTCATGTGTGATATCAAATTTCAAGCTCAACCCTAGCCAGGCGGTGGAAACTGCCAAGTAGGAGTTTGTTCGATGCATAGGAAATTTTCTGTTGGAGCAGTGAAATGCATAGAGATTGGAAAGAACACTAACAATGAAAGCACTCTGCAAGGCCAATTGTGGCACTGAGAGACAAAAGCTCGGGGGATGAGCTGAAAACAACTTGTGTAACACAATACAGGGCAGTCGAATTCTTGGTTATGCCCTTTGGACTAACCAATGGGGCTACCTTCTCCGCCTTAATGAACAAGTTCTTCGACCCTTACCTCGATCGCTTTGTGGTAGTTTATTTGGATAACATCGTGGTATGACAATTTGAAGAGTCATTGTAATTACCTACACAACAACAACAACAACAACTACGCCTTCATCCCAAAACAATTGGGGTCAGCGATATGAACCAAAAAAGAAATTCATTTTGGGTCTTCCACATGAATCCTTTTCCTCCAATCATTTCTATCCAACGCCATGTCCTTGGTGAGGTTCAAAGCATTCATATCCTTTCCTATCATCTCCATCCAAGTCTTCCTAGGCCTACCCCGACCTCTTTTAACTAATATATTTTCCCATTTCTCCAACCTTCTAACTGGAGCATCATTAGGCCTTTGCCGAATATGTCCAAACCACCGTAAACGATTCTCTCGCATCTTATTTTCAATGGGTGCAACACCTACCTTCTTACGTATCTCTTCGTTCCGAATCTTATCTTTTATTGTATTTCCACACATCTATCTAAGCATCCGCATCTCAGCTACACTCATTTTTTGAATATGATGTCTCTTGGCAGCCCAACATTCCGTACCATATAGTAAAGCGGGTCTAATAGTCGTCCTATAAAACTTTCCCTTCAACCGCAATGGCATTCTACGATCGCACAGCACTCCAGTAACACTTTTCCATTTCATCCACCCAACCTTTATCCTATGATTTACATCTCCATCAATTTCTCCATACTTTTGAATGATGGATCCCAAATATTTGAAATAATCATTCACCGGTATATCTTGCTCACCAAGCTTCACTACACTCCCATCACTACTTCGTTGCTTACTAAACCGACATTCCATATATTCAGTCTTACTCTTACTCAACTTAAAACCTCTAGCTTCCAATGTCTGTCTCCATAATTCTAACTTAGCATTAACCCCAGCTCTAGACTCATCAATCAAAACAATATCATCAGCAAACAACATACACCACGGTACATTTTCTTGAATTGATCTCGTAAGCTCATCCATCACTATCGCAAATAGGAAAGGGCTTAAAGCAGATCCTTGATGTAACCCAACCGTTATCGGAAAATTGGTTGTCACCCCTCCACAAGTGCGGACATTGGTTACTACTCCTTCATACATATCTTTAATTATACTAATGTACTTGAGAGAAACACCTTTCTTCATCATTGTCCACCAGAGAACGTCCCTAGGTACTCTATCGTATGCCTTCTCTAAATCAATAAAAACCATATGCAAATCTTTGTTCCTCTCTCTATATCTTTCAATAAGTTGTCTAAGAAGATGTATAGCTTCCATAGTTGATCTTCCAGGCATAAAACCAAATTGATTCTCCGATATCATGACAACCTTCCTCAACCTAGACTCAATCACCCTCTCCCAAAGTTTCATAGTATGACTCATGAGTTTTATACCACGATAGTTTGTGCAATCTTGTATATCACCCTTATTCTTATATAAAGGCACCAAAGTACTCTTCCTTCACTCATTAGGCATCTTATTTGTTCGCCAAATCAAGTTAAAAAGATTTGTCAACCATTCTAAACCTTTCTCTCCCAAGCATTTCCAAGCCTCGATAGGTATACCATCTGGGCCAACTGCCCTTCTTGATTTCATTTTCTTCAAAGCCTCTGCAATTTCTTTCTTTTGAATCTTGCGCATGAAGTCACGATTTATCTCATGAAAAGGAATGGAGAAGTCTCCAAGATCTTGAGCATGACTATCATTAAATAGCTTATCAAAATAATCTTTCCATCTCTCCTTAATCTCCTCATCTTTGACTAAAACCCTTTGCGTTTCATCTTTGATACATCTAACCATACCCAAATCCTTCGATTTCCTATCTCTCATCTTTGCAAGCCTATAAATATCCTTCTCGCCTTCTTTGGTATCCAACTTGTCATAAACCTCCTTATATACCTTAGCCCTCGCGTTTCGAACAACTTTTTTAGCTTCCTTCTTTCTATCATATACTTCTCCAAATTCTCACTATCACGACTCTTACTTAGATTTCTATAACACTCTCTTTTAACCTTAATAACTAATTTGACATCCTCGTTCCACCATGATGTATCCTTACCTAGTGGTGCACCGCCTTTAGACTCACCCAATACCTCCTTAGCTACTTTTCTCATACCACCCGCTATCTTATTCCACATTGATTCTGAATCCTCCTCGAGACACCAATCAACTTCCTTAACTACCTGCTCTACAAACATTCCTTGTTTAGCTCCTTTCAGTGCCCACCACTTAATTCTAGGATCTATCCTATGTCTATCCCTTTTGCGGCATTGTCTAATTCTAAGATCTAAAATTAAGACTCTATGTTGTGTAGCTACACTTTCTCCTGGTATAACCTTACAATCGATGCAACAACCCCTATCTCTCTTTCTAAGTAGGAAAAAATCTATCTGACTCGTATTAACCCCACTTTTAAATGTTACTAGGTGAGACTCCCTCTTCCTAAACCAAGTGTTTGCTAAGATCATATCATAGGACAAACAAAAATCTAAAATCCTTTCTCCACTTTCATTTCTTTCTCCTATACCATAGCCTCCATGGATATTCTCAAATCCATCCCTACTAATGCCTACATGTCCATTAAGGTCACCGCCGATGAAAAGCTTTTCTCCATAAGATGTCTCTTGTACTACTCCATCTAAATCTTCCCAAAATTGATGCTTAATGGAATCATCTAAGCCTACTTGAGGTGCATAAACACTAATAATATTAATAATATCCGTACCTAATACTAATTTAATAAGTAAAATTCTATCACCCTTCCTACGGACCTCAACTACATTATCTATAAACTGACGACTCATAACAATCCCTACTCCATTCCTATTCCTATTTATTCCTGTATACCAAATCTTATATCCCCAAGGTTCTATCACTTTAGCTTTCTCACCTACCCATTTGGTCTCTTGAAGACATAAAATATCAATCTTTCTCCTACACATAACATCTACTAACTCTACCAACTTACCAGTTAAAGACCCTATGTTCCAAGTGGCTAACCTAATTTTATGGTCTTGGACTAACTTCTTTACCCCCACCCGTCCAACTAAGTGAGGGAACCCTTGCCTATTTGACACCACACCCGGGCGCCGGTGTGACGCGTCGCTTCTGGGCGACGACCTAGCAACCCTTGCACATTTATCACTGCCTCCGGGCCTAGAGAGTACAGCGCGTCGCTCAGTAGGGAACGCCCCAACGAAATTCTCATATTGGTTCATTTTCATAGGATATGACAAAGTTTTTATGCTGGCTGTCACAGGCCTACCGCAACCCTCCTCCTTTATCCGGGCTTGGGACCGGCAGTGTATAACTACACAGGCGGAGTTATTGTAATTACCTACACATTGTCTTAAAAACTCTTTGAGACAATGAGCGCTATGCGGAGAAATAAAGGGCTTGTTTGTGTTAAAAATTGTAATCTCATATGTAAATATTTCATAATATGTAATCTTTTTTTCAGTTTAGTTACAATAGCATAGGTTAGTTAGGCTTTTACTTTTTAGTTTATTTTTCATTTTTGGACATAATATAGACCTTTTGCTTTTTGACTAAGTCAAAAAGCAAAAGCTTGAACATACTAAGAGAGTCGTTGGACACTCCAACGGCTCTATTTAGAGTCGTTGGAGTGTCCAACAACTCTCCCTTGCCCTCTCTTTTGTGTATATATATGGGGAGTTACCCCATTGTATCTTTGTCTTTTGTATGTGGGTTTTGTCCCACTTAAATGAAATCAATTCTTCACTTTTTCATTTGGAATCTCTCCTTTGAGTATTTTCATTTGGAATCTCTCCTTTGAGTATTTTGTGTGTCAATCCTAGTGATTCTTAAGTGTTTACCTTGTGTGTGAACCTTTGTGGTTCTTGAGAGAGTTTATTCGTGAAGAAGCATTTGAAGTTTGTTTGAGGATTTCATTTTCTTACATGGTATCAGAGCTTGGTTGAAGCAATCAAGATAAGTTCTTTTGGTGCATTGGGAAATGCACCACACAAGTTTCTTGCAAGAGAGTGAACTTTCTTGAAGTGGTGATCGTGTGAAGGCATAAAAAACTTGAAGGATATTCGTACTCACCATTTATGGTAGAGTATTCTTCTATTTATTTATTTATTTTTTCTCTTTCTTCTCTTATCTCTTTTCTCAAATATTGTAAAATGGATGACAATGATAATGTCACCATTAAGCCCATCAAACTAAATGATTTCAACTATGTCACATGGGCTTGAATTATAAAGCATCTTATATGGGAGAAGGGTTTATGTGAATTAATAGATGGAACCGATGAGGAACCTACTCTAATTCTTACGAAGGATGAAGGATAAAAGGAAATACCTCTCACAGAGGTAGAAATAGTTAAGGCCATATCTACTTACGAGAAAAAGTAAAAAGAGTGGCGTATGGGACATGCCAAGATCATGTCTTGGCTTATTTCAAGTGTTGATATAAAAAAATGCTCAAGTTTGCAAAATTTGAGCATGTAAATAAAGCTTGAAACTATCTTAAGAGAATGTATTTTCTTAAAGATATTGCACATGTGTGCAATCTTCAAATTAAAGTAAAAAATATGGTTCAAGGAGACTAGAGCATTAGGGAGTATTATAATGGCTTGTCGGAATTGTGGGAAGAATTAGCTCTTCTTGAACCAAAGTGACATTGTTCACAAGATATTGAACTCCGCCAAAACCAAATCAATGCGGAGTACTTTTTTCATTTCATTAGTGGATTAAGATCGGAATTTGAATCGACTAAGTTTATCCTCCTTCATCATGGAAAAATGCCTTCAATAGAAGACACAATAGAGGAGTTAAGTATGGAAGAAAATAGACTCAAAAGTAGAATCTCCAAGAATGATGACGACTCAGTTCTAGCTGTCTCGAAACCGGAAACTATGTCAATACTTACAAACCTCTTAGCTATACAAGGGAAAATGATGAAAAACAAGAAAATGATTTTGAGAGAAGAAAAATCATTTGCTACTATTGCTGTGAACCGAGACATGTAAAAACCCATTGCCCAAAATTAAAAAGGCCTTATGAGAAAAAGGTCGCTGCTGTCAGACCACCACAAGAATCAAGCGAATCTTCCATTGGAAGCATGTCTCCGGCACAATTGGTGAAAGCTTTTGGACCTCTACTCAAGGGAGCATCTTTATCTACGAGAGTTGCAGTCTCTTCAGTTAACACTTTCGATCCAGGTAAAACTCTATGACTTCTTGACTCAGGTGCTTCTTTTCATATGACTCCGAATATTGAAATGCTATCTGAATGTCATAACTCAAATGGGTCCAATGTTTTTACTGCTCATGGAACATCACTAGAAATTAAAGCAATATGGAACTTTGAAAAACTTCTCAAAACTTAAAAGGATTTCATATTCCTCAAATTAGATATATTCCAAAATTGAACCTCAATCTCTTATCCATTTCTCAATTATCTGACCATGGATATAACATTTCTTTATCTTCTCATGGTTGCCAAGTACATGATCACCAGTCAGGAAAGCTGATTGGGGAAGGCCATAGAGAAGAAAACCTATACTATATGGATTTTTTGGAAATTTCTAAGAATACGTTTTGTTGTAATGTTCAGAAAATGGACTTAAATTTATGGCACAAGAGACTTGGTCATCCTAACATATCCAAAATTCATTTTTTTCCAAATACGGAAAACTTTTGTAATTCTGAGACATTTAAATGTGAAAAATGTATTCTTGGAAAAATGAAGAGATTACCCTTTCAAGAAAGAAATTTTATCTCATCTCGACCTCTTGAGTTAGTACATTCAGATGTATGGGGTCCTGCACCTGTCATATCAAAGGAGGGTTTTCATACTATGTCATTTTTGTAGATGATTTTACAAGACATATCTGGATTTATTTTCTCAAACATAAATTCGAAGTATTTTTACATTTTCAAATATTTCATAAACTGGTTAAGAACCAATTTAAGAATGATATCTCTATATTTACACTGATTCAGAGGGAGAATATTTATCAAAAGAATTTAGCGATTACTTAAATCTACATGGTATTTTACATCAAAAGTCATGCCCATATACCCCACAACAAAATGGTTTAGCATAACAAAAACATAGACACATTATAGAGACAACAAAAACTCTGCTTATTACTCATCAAGTTCCCAAAAAATTTTGGGCCGAAGCTACTCTAACCGCAATATATCTCATTAATAGAATGCCATCATCTTTGTTAAAAAATGTATCACCTATTGAAAAACTTCTCAAACAAATTTCAGATTATTCGCGATTAAGAGTATTTGGTTGCAAATGTTTTATTTTCTCCAACAAAAATGACAAGTTTTCCCCAATGCCATTCCTTGTGCATTCCTTGGTTATGCAAGCAATCAGAAAGACTATAGATGCCTTGATCTCAGAACTAGGAAGTTATATGTGTCAGGAAATGTATCTTTCTTAGAAAATGAAAGTTTTTTTGAAACTAAAAACCCTAGAGAGGTTGATGAATACTCATTGTTGGACTTAGTTCCAGAAATTAATGAAAAAGAAGTTGATCAAGAAGATCAAAATAGTATAATCAACGTTGAAACATCTCATCCAGACTACATTCAATACTTCAGGCGAGGAAATCTAGAGCAACCTTGTGCTCTAGAAAAATATATTAAAGCACAGGAACAAATAGAAACCAAAAAATCATCTAGGATGTCAAAGGTGCTCGAAAAATTTGTATCCTATGAATCTTTTTCACCAAAACATCAAGCATATATTGCCCTATTGCACTCTTATATAGAACCTTCAAACTATAATACAACAAAAGAACATTCAGAATGGGCCGAAGCTATGACAGTCGAGTTAAATGCCTTGAAAAAGGCAAACACGTGGACTATTCAAGATATTTCACCTGGAAAAAAGCCCATAGGATGTCGATGGGTATACAAAGTTAAAACTAAGAGTGATGGCACTCTTGAACGATTTAAAGCTCGACTAGTCGCCAAAGGCTATTCTCAAGAATATGGAATAGACTACGAAGAAACCTTTGCACAAGTCGCTAGAATGACCACTGTAAGAACTCTAATAGCCCTTGCCTCCATAAAGAAATAACATCTTTCAAATGGATGTCAAGAGTGCATTTTTCAATGGAAGTCTATATGAAACCACCTCTTGGCATTAAAGTTCTTAAAAGAAAAACTCTTCTGTTACATAAGGCCTTGTATGGTCTTAAGCAAGCCCCAAAGGCTTGGTATGATAAATTTAATAAGGTTATGCTTGATTTTGACTTTTAATTTTGTCTTACTGACACAACTTTGTTTATTAAGAAATCTAATGCAGGGATCATGATTCTTCTTTTCTATGTGGACGACATGATCATCACAGAAAGTGACCACCTCTTGGCATTAAAGTTCTTAAAAGAAAAACTCTTCTGTTACATAAGGCCTTGTATGGTCTTAAGCAAGCCCCAAAGGCTTGGTATGATAAATTTAATAAGGTTATGCTTGATTTTGACTTTTAATTTTGTCTTACTGACACAACTTTGTTTATTAAGAAATCTAATGCAGGGATCATGATTCTTCTTTTCTATGTGGACGACATGATCATCACAGAAAGTGATAAACAGGGAGTTGACAATATAAAAAAATTTCTCAAAACCAACTTTAGAATGAGTGATTTAAGTTTTTTAAAAGAAATTCTTGGCATTGAAATATCTTATTCTCCTAGAGGTTATTTACTAACTCAATCTAAATTTGCTCTTAATGTTATTGACTGGTCAAGAATCACAAATGACAAACATGTTGATACTCCTGAAGTTGTAAACATCAAAATGAAAATTGACGATGGGGAACCTCTTGAGAACCCAACACTTTATAGACAACTTGTTGGGGCGTTGTCTTACCTCTCTCCATCACAAGACCTGACATTGCACATGATGTTCACACAACAAGTCAATTCCAGCATGCCCCCACCTCAGTTCATATGGGAGTTGTGTTACGCATTATTAAATATACTAAAATTTCATTTTTAGAGGATTGTTTTTGTCGGCTTCTTCCACACTAGAATTAACTGCTTATACTGATGCAGATTGGAGAGGTGGTCCAAATGATCGACACTCAACTACTGGACTGTGTGTGTTTCTTGGAGAGTCATTGATCTCGTGGAGGTGTAAGAAGCAACATAAGGTCTCTCTTTCGTCTACTGAAGCCGGGTACAGAGCCATGGCTACCACCACCATGAAAGTGGTTTGGTTGAGACGACTACTTCATGATATGGGTGTTACAAGTACAAGTGCATCACAACTATGTTGTGACAATAAAAGTTTCATTTACATTGCCAACAATCGGACATTCCACGAACGAAACAAGTATATCGAAATGGATTGCCACTATGTACGTGAGGAATTTCTATAAGGCACCATTGATCTTCCCTATGTTTCCTCAGAACTTCAACTTGCAGATTTCTTCACCAAACCGCTTGCTACTCCTCAATTTCACTTTCTCTTGGACAAACTTTCAGTTGTTCAACCGTAAGTTTGAGGAGGAGTGTTAAAAATTGTAATCTCATAGATAATCTCATATGTAAATATCCCATATTATGTAATCTTTTTTTCAGTTTAGTTACAATATCATAGGTTAGTTAGTTTTTTACTTTTTAATTTATTTTTCATTTTTGGACATAATATAGACCTTTTACTTTTTGACTAAGTAAAAAAGCAAAAGCTAAGAGAGTCGTTGGACACTCCAACGACTCTATTTAGAGCCATTGGAGTGTCCAACTACTCTTCCTTGCCCTCTCTTTTGTGTATATATATATGGGGAGTTACCCCATTGTATCTTTGTCTTTTGTATGTGGGTTTTGTCCCTCTTAAATGAAATCCATTCTTCACTTTTCCATTTGAAATCTCTCTTTTGAGTATTTTGTGTGTGAACCCTAGTGGTTCTTAAGTGTTTGCCTTGTGTGTGAACCTTTGTGGTTCATGAGAGAGTTTATTCGTGAAGAAGCATTTGAAGTTTGTTTGAGGATTCCATTTTCTTACAGTTTGGACATAGAAATGAATTTGGGATGAAGAAATAGTTAGTGTGAAATGGAGAAACATGCATCACTTGGGAAGCACATTGGAAACATTATAAGGGAAATGTATCCTATACCCACCAGCAAAATTTTGTTTCAATGGCCAGCTATCACCAGATGCTATTACTCCCTCCCAACCAGGAATGAGAGTAGTGTTGCTAGAGTTAGCATCCCTATAATGTTGGATTTCATCGTCTGCATTGAGAAAATCAAGTGTGAAAGTCGAGAAATATATTTGTCACAAATATGAGGCACACTGTCCAATAATATCAGTGCAAAAGGAAAACCCCCAAAAGTCACAAGTCACAACATTAAGGTTTAGACTGTAATAGGAGATTAAGAAGGATAACAAAGCCACATTGTTTTTGTAGTTTGTGACATCTCTGATACATTTCAAACTGAAGTGATTTCTCAAGGATCTCCATTGGAAACACTGTCTCAAGTAGAAAATGGATTTCTTGCAAGTTTCCATTCTTCCTCATTGCCATTTCTTGCTTTGGCATATTAACCATGTTGTTTGAAGTACAATTCCACTTTCACATAAGAGTGTTAATTTATTTGACATAGATTTTCCCAAACTTTTTGGTCCAAGATTCTGAATGTTTTATACCATGTTGGGCTTGATCATTATGAACATATTTGGCGGCCAACACAAATGCATGCTTTTGTCTTCGGTAAATACATTGAAAAACATGTGTGTTTCGTCAATCTCTTAACTTTGAAAAGGATGTCACATGCCAGTTTTTTCTTAGTTGTTGCAATGCTAATTCTTGGTTGATGAATCTAGATTATCTCTGTCTACGTGTGAAGTTGTATTTCATTAGCTCTCCAGGTCTCATGTGCTATACATGAATCACTTCTTTTCCTTTTTCCATAGGAGCAGCTTCTAACAAAAAGTTTTGAGCCATTCGTAGTTTGTACGTTATCGTGTTGTTGCCACTTACTAGTGGCATTATTGTCAAATAATGCAATTGTTTTCTTGGTCTGCTTTTCAAAATGTCACTTAGATGTGGCAATGATGTAATAATGCAACACGATTCATGACAGTGGTTATTTTGTATAGCCTGATTAAGGCTTTCAGATATAAATAAAGGATTTGATTCTACAGTTCTTCACAATAGGAGAAAACGTTAAGGGTCCTATTCTGTTCATCTATTAGGGTTTTTCTTCCTTCTTAATGATACCAGAAAGTGTTCACGGTATGAGAGCCACCTGCGTTGATATGTAATTTTGCATTCTTGTAGAGTTTCTGTTTGTACTTATGTATTATCGTTATGAATATTTAAATGACTCTTACCTTAGAAACTGGTTTCTTAACTTAGTGTAGATTAGTTTCTTCATTGGTTTGACATGCAGTAAAGCGATTACCAAATGGGAATATCAAATTTGCATATAATTTAGCATAGTGTGTTCCCATATGGTTGGGTGCAGCTGGGAGTGCAAGCCAATTAGCTCCTGATTGGCGCAGAAGCCTGAACAGGTTCTTAACCAAGGAATAAAAGACATCTAATGTACAATGAACATGGTGCTTGTTCAGAAATGTATGTTTAAAAATAGATAGAAATACAAGGCACACTTGTAGCAAAAAGATTCTCAGAAGGAAGTCATCGACTTTGATGAGATTTTCTCTCTTGTGCCAAGCTCACATCAATTCGTACCATCTTAGCAATTGTGACACATCAAAATCTTCAGTTGGAACAAATGGATGTAAAAATAGCATTTCTTCATGGAGACTTAAAGAAGAAATTTCTGTGCATCAACCAGAAGGGTTTAAAGATGAGAAAGTTTTAGTGTGCATATTAAAGAAGTTTCTTTATGGCTTGAAGCAAGCTCTACGGCAATGATACCTAAAATTTGGCTCATTTATGATCAAGAATGAGTATCATCAGAGCCAATATGATTATTACATATACTGAAAAGTCAGAAAAATGGTGAGAAAATTTGTCTTGTTCGGTATGTTGATGACATGCTAATTGCAGCCAAAAGCATGTCAAATGTTAATTTACTGAAGCAGCAGCTTAACAATGAGTCTAAGATGAAGGACCTCGGTGTTGCCAAGGCAATTATTCGGACACAACTACATCAAAAAGATTTTCACCAAATTTCACATGAGCAATGCTGATCCTGTAAGTACCCTTTAAACATTTTAAATTATCAGTAGAAATGTGCCATAAAACAGAAACTGAAATGCTGGAGATGGAAAATGTCCCTTATGCAAATGCAACAGGGAGCTTGATGTATGCAATGATACGTACTCAGTCAAACATTTCATATGTTGTGAGTGTCATCAGTAGGTATATGGCCATAGTAGGTACATGACCATGGTCTCTTCAATTTGTAAAAAGGGGTATCTCTAATATTGAATCTAGTTTGTCCATGCCAATTTTTATCAATTTCTATGGTATTTGTATGCTTGATTTTGGTCGGAAAAAATTTTGTTATACTGTGCCATTTTGATGGTCCGTTTTTTAGTCTATTTTGTCAGAGTCATATCTTTCTAATGGGAGATCATTTTTGAGATCTCTAAAAGGGTTTTTTTTCCATCAGAATGTTTAGTTAATCTCTGCAAATTTTCATCAATTTCTATGAAAGATTTTTTTTTTTTTTTGCATTTTAAATTGAAACCATGTCTGTTCGCAATCCCAAGCGTTGCTCAGACCCAGGATCGGCTTGTTGCATTCATATCTCTTTAATGAGAGATCATTTTTCAGATCTGTAAAAATGAGTTTTTTTCTTAAATTGTCTAGTTTATGCATGACAATTTTCATAAATTTTCATTTCCTTTTCATCTGTCATTCGGATAAAAAATCAGAACCCTATCGATTTTCTTTGACAGACTTTTCTCAGGTTTTGACCCAACTTGTTTGCATTGGATATCTCTAATGGGAGATCATTTTTTAGATCTGTAAATTGGATCTTTTTTTTCTATATGTCTAGTTTATCTCTGCAAATTTTCAGCAATTTCTATGAATTTTTCACATTCCGTTCTAATAAAAAATTAAAACCCTATCATTTTGCCTCATTAAGCATTACTTAAATTTGGTTAGATGTCAAGTGGATTTTTTGACACATAAGGTGTACGAAAAATGTCGGAATACTATTTGAAGACAATGTTGATAAAAAGTTGTTAGCAAATTTAGTTGGATATATCGAATCTGATCTTGTTGGAGATTTAGATAAAAGAAGGTCAAAATTTGGTTATGTTTTCACACTTGCAAAAGGAGAAATCGACTGAAAATCAACACTTCAATCTATTGTGGCATTGTCAACTATTGAAGTTTAATACATGACGTGTGAAGCTTCAAAGGAAGCACTCTGGCTAAAAGGACCTGTAACTAAGATGATTGGAAAATAAGGAAGCATTATGTTATACTGTGATAGCAAGTGAAATATACTTGGTGAACAATCAAATGTTTCATTAAAAAACTAAGCACATTAAAGTAAGATATCACTTCCTCAGAGATGTGATCAATGCAAGGAAGCTTCTCATAGAGAAAGTTGCAATGATGGAGAATGCAGTTGTCATGTTTACCAAACCATTATCAAAAGACAAATTCAAGCAGTGTTGGAATCTCCTTAATATTTGTACTTAAAAGGTTCGGGCCAAGGTGGAGATTGTTGAAATGACCCTTCACTTTAA